>NC_068365.1:64142214-64244714 GCF_020536995.1 Dreissena polymorpha | reverse complement strand
GAATTAAGTCCGGATGTCCGGGGCGAGGCTCATAATTTGCAATGGATTCTTTGCCCCGCGATTGTCGGTAAAACAATTACACCCTTGATCACGGTTGTCAGATACGATTTGGTTTCTCTGAATCACGGATGTTTCGGGAGCGATCAAATGTGGCGTGAGTGATCCAGATTGAATTGCTTCTCATCGGCGTAAACGATTCTGCTGAAAGGGGGGCCCAAGTGTATTCAGGTCACGGCGTTTCTTGTGTTTTGATCAGCTTTGATTTAATCGAAGGAGAATGGTATATCGATGCATATTGAGTGCGGTTTTTGGTTAGAACTAGTGCAACAAGAAAGATCATTGGCAGATTTGCCTTACTCCTAATGAATAAGTTTGTGAAAGTATGTTCTTTGTCGAAGAAGGCGGCGCATAGCCATCTAGCAGTTAAAGTGTTTCTCTGCTCACTTTAGCAATAAACCAGTCTAAAGTATTGTTTCGGTAACTTTAAGAAAGAGGCATCATTAATAAACTAGAGGGACAGCGGCCCACGGTCGCTCGCCTGATACTTCGGGGAACCGATCCGCTCTTAGCAACGTCTGAGATGTGTCTGAAACCATTTATAAACTTGCCCAAAATATCAACTAGAGGTTCTACTATAGCCATATAAAGAAAATGCCAAGCCCATTGGCGGCCATGTTTTCACTCCATATATCATTAGAACAAATGTTATGATCAAGTTTCATAAAGATTTGACTCATATAAAACTTCTACAGTGTTAACAAGGTTTTACTATAGCCATTTAAGAAGTGCCCAGCCTACTGTCGGCCATATTTTTCGACAAACCATAACTATTTTTTAACTTTTTATTATAAGAACAAATGTTCTTTCAAAGTTTCATATAGATTGGACCATACAAGTGACTTCTACAGCGTTAACAATGTTTCACTATAGCCATATAATGAATATTTTCCGCCCCCTGGCGACAAATTTTCTTACCAAGTTTCAAAAAGATCGGACCATACATGTAAATTTCAGAGTATTAACAAGGTTTTACTATAGCCATATTATTAAAGATGCCCTGTCCCATGGCGGCCATGTTTTTCAATTGACAGAAATTATTTTCGAACCCATCCAAGATATCATTATAACAAATGTTTTGACCAAGTTTCACAAACATTGGGTAATGCTTGTGAATTCTTAAGTGTTAACAAAGATTTACTATAGCCATATATGAAAAAATGTCACTGTTAACAAAGATTTACTATAGATTTACTATAGCCATATATGGAAAGATTTCACGCCCCCTATAGGCCATGTTTTTCAACCAACCGTATATCATTTCCAAACTCGTCCAAGATATTAATGGGACAGATGTTCTGACCAAGTTGTATGAAGATCAAAAATAATTGTGACTCTAGAATATTAAGAAGGCAAATGTTTACACCGCATGCCGCACGACGGACGACGGACACAATGCGATCACAAAAGCTCCTATGAGCACATTTTGCTCAGGCGAGCTATAAACTGCATGATAAATACAGTCATGAATGTAGGGGGGGGGGGACATCTTTGTTGTATAAACATTTCTTGTTGTTTGGTTGTATTTCTCAAATTTTGCACATTTCAGACACTGTTTATTATTTGTATCTACCATAAAAAGTATCACGAACATTACTAAAAGGAAGTGTAATGTAGTATAATGAGACAAGAATAACAATTTGTCGATTTTTACAATAATTTGCGTTGAACGTGATGGTAAATACGACCAAATCGTTAGTTCTGCCACAAATGTAAGAGCGAATGAACCATTACATTTGTAAACCTCTGCTGAAACGACATGAGTAGTTATCAATTTAAGGTATATAGGAAAGCAGGCAGACAACAACCCCTTTATTTGTACCTAATTATAAAACTTGTTTGTAGTATTACATCTATTGTGTTCTTGTTTCTGTTCAAAACGACAACCTCCATACTTCTGAGTTAGTTCTATTCTACCCGTCGCATGGTTTGCTATCTGAACGCCTATATATGCTTGTATGAACACTCGAACGTGTTGTGTTCGATGACAACTTGCGATTTAACAAGCAAAACTTTTCAAAAGTGGCCTTTGTCCGTTGTATTGCAACAACGAACAACTTCAATGCCTTAAGCGGTTTTATTTTCTTCACTAGCGAGTTGCTAAATTCGGTCGACGCGTACAATAATACTATAAAGAGATCGAATGTCCACAAACGAGAAAAAAACGGAAACGATTTCTTATATAAATAAACGATTTATGATTACCAACCCATGTTTTGCGGGTCGAGGGCAAAGAAAATGTAATTTGCAGCAAATGTCTCTGCTCTGAAATGATTTCAGCTAGCGAAAGCAATGCGAAATCAATACTGTGATAACTTGGTATGCCTACATTTCAGTAAAGTATTGCCTCGTTCTTAGATAACGGGGCTTAATGCATGTGCGTTAAGTGTTGTCCCGGATGAGCTTGTGCATTTCAATCAGGCTAAAAAGTGACAAAACTTTTCGCCTTCAACTGGAGTTTTGTTTAGAACACGTCTTTGTTTTGAACGGCAAGTTCCATAAAAGCGGAAAGTGTCGTCTCCGATTAGTCTATGCAGACTGCACAGGTTTAGCTGGGAAACACTTAACGCGCATGCATTAAGCCATATTTTATCAGAAGTTATTTAGGTAAGTTATATATAGTGTTCGCCTAGCAATCAAGATGTCAATCAACACTTTGGGGTTGTTCTAAAAATATTCACGTACTGGTTCTACCCAGGAAATGGGTTCGACCGCGGCTCGATAAAACTGTGGCTTTTGATGCAGTCGAGTTTTAATAAATGTGACACGTTCTGAGCAAACGGGGCTTAATGTATGTGCGTAAAGTGTCATCCCAGATTAGCTTGTGCAGTCCGCACAGGCTAATCAGGGACGACGCTTTCGGCTTTTATGTTTTTTTTCGTTTAAACGAAGTCTCTTTTACACGAAAACCCAGTTAAGGCGGAAAGTGTCGTCCCTGATTAGCCTGTGCGGATTGCACAGACTAATCTGGAACGACACTTTACGCACATGCATTAAGCCCAGTTTTCTAAGAACGCGACACAAATTTACCAAAACTAAAAACACAGTTCATGGATGTGTGCAGTGAGAAATCCTTTCTAAAACTTGTTTGTAGGTTCTATAAATTATACATTATTTCATTTATAATAACATTTGGAAAGAACATAGCTAATTCAAAGATAGACGTTTGCTTGATATCACCTATAATTATCTTTTCATTTTCTGACGAATCATTTGTTAACTACGACATGTTATTACAAATAAAGCGGCATTAACTTTTCTGAAAAGTCGATGATGCCGCAACCCTCATTCGATCAAATACTTACACATCATCCTACTGCCATAATATATTATTTAAAATAATGTTTTTATCATAAAATTAATCATCTTGACAAATTTTCCCACCGATTAATACTATGACAAGTCACACTAACTGTGTTAATGTAGCTTTTCCATGTACTGACAAATCTATTATGACATGTTCTCACAATTCACTCTTTTTTTGCAGGTTACAGTATACTAAATACTTTTCTAAAATGCAATACTATACCCTTTAAAACATGAACATCATTTATTTGAAGACACGATTCTCTGTAGGGTCACTTGCCATGACTTCATTTTAGTATATTTCTGTGAGCTTTAGGTAGGGAAAACATTGTTGTTTACTAGAAATTCACTCTTTTGCTTGAAGGTTGGATACTACATAAGACTTTGACAGATGGCGGGAAACCCTCATCAACTGGATAGAAGTCTGTACATAGATGGCCGTAAAACAGTAACCTTTGATTCGCGTCGAGTTCTTTCTAACATATGACGTGACCTATTTTTTTTAATTGTTTTCGTCCTGGAATGCTGTTCGAGAAAAGGTATGGTTATGAGGGCCTCTATGTGAAAACTTTGACTTAATTTGTGATTAAAGTTATTCTTTTACATTTTATTTGTTTAGGAAATCTTTTAGTATATTGTTACCTAAATGCATGTTTTGACGAATCGCCATCTTAAAGGGATCTTTTCACGTTTTGGTAAATTGACAAAATTGAAAAAGTTGTTTCCGATTCGCAAATTTTCGTTTTAGTTATGATATTTGTGAAGAAACAGTATTAATGAACATTTACCATGGTCTAATATAGCCATTATTTGCATCTTTTTGACGATTTTAAAACCTAAACATTATAAAACGTTGCAACGCGAAACGATTGAATAATTTGGAGAGTTCTGTTGTTGTCGTTAAATTTTGTGACACTAGAAAGATTGCTTTTATAATGAATAAAATACGTCACCTATGTATACTCGGCAGAATAGCCGAGAGAGTAAAAACGTTTTTACTTCAGGACCTCAGCAGGACTCCAGGGGTCACTGGTTCGAAACCTGACCAGGCAGGTTTTTTTTCCTTTTTTTAAATGTTATTCTTAATTTTTACTGCAGCTTTTACGATCAAATGTTTACATTTATGAATAGAAAACATTTAATGAATAACTTCAGAACATACCAATATCTGTGAAAAGGCACCTTTAATATTGCATATCTGATAAAACCCACATTTTCTGAAAAATCACTTACCAGCACTAGATGAACATATTCTGGCAAATCAATTCTACCGATTTTCATCTCAGGACAAATCACATAGTAGCTTTACCATGTTCTGACAAATCACTCGGAGGTGTAACTCGTTCGGACAAATCACTCGGAGGTATAACTCGTTCGGACAAATCACTCGGAGGTATAACTCGTTCGGACAAATCACTCGGAGGTATAACTCATTCGGACAAATCACTCGGAGGTATAACTCGTTCGGACAAATCACTCGGAGGTATAACTCGTTCGGACAAATCACTCGGAGGTATAACTCGTTCGGACAAATCACTCGGAGGTATAACTCGTTCGGACAAATCACTCGGAGGTGTAACTCGTTCGGACAAATCACACGCTTATCTAAACAATCTCATATTGGGATCACCTACTCGATAAGGCAAATCCGTTCCAATCACATATTGACCAATATAACATTTCATGCAATAACTCCTACAGCTAGCCAGTCGCACATTTCGGATAGATGAGTCAAACACCAGCCAATTACTTTTCTAGCAAATCATGCGAGATGCAAATCTATCGACCAGAACCTTCCGATCTTCCGATTTTTTATACAACCCATATAAGTAATGTTTTCGCTTTTATTGGTGCGTGCTCTTTTGCTTGTGCTGATGACAACGGTGATGGTGATACGTAGGAGGAAAATGATGGAAATGATGTTAATGATGATGACTTTAATGACTTTATAGTCCGGTGGGTGCTTCTGTAAATAATTATGGCGATAATGATGATCAATATGACTATGAAGATTGTGATGCTGGTGAAAATGACGAAAATAACGAGAAATGTGATTATAAAAGTGATAATTGTGTTGTTGTTGATGATGGTGGTGAGTTTGATATGGTCAATAAATTCTTGTTTATAAAATGTCATTACCACCCTCAATCTCTCGTAATCTTCATTTCCTCTTTGCTTCCGGATTTGTTGATTGAAGTCCATCGATTATAATTTGATGCAGACATCAAAACAGAACGAACCGCACATCGATCAATTTCCACCGACAAAGTTCTGTGTCCTGATTCTCGAAAAGTAATTAACAAACTTGTCGTTTGGAACTGTTAATTCATTGAATAAACGTCGATAAATGTTTCGAGTGCAAGGTCGATACTGATACACGGGTATGAAAGGGTTACGTTTACATACGTTATTAATTAGTACTGTAACTCATGACATGTATACGTAGAATGAAAATCCAGAGATTATATCAGGGATTGTTTTTTACTTTCAGCTTGTATGGTACCACACAGGTAAATACGTTTTCATCACAACACTAAATGTATAGGACACATTAATTTTTATATGGACAATGACCGAATGCCGTTACAATACTAAATTTAAAACTTCTATAAAAGCTGCGGGCACCGTCTTTGAGCGGTCAAGGCAAAATATTGCAGGTTAAAGGCTACCCGAATCTTACAATTAACCTAAATTAATGTGAAAAAGATGCCCGTCATACATCTAATGTCTTGCATCTAACATTTATATATCGAATTATATTTTGCATCCCAAGTGTTATGAATAATATTGATGGGATAAAAGTATTATTTGTCCTTTCGTACTGGTTATCAAGTGTTTTGTCCAATGATTGATCCACCGAAACCCTTTTACTTTCGATATATGTATATAACCATGGGTTTTCATGGGTTACTGAAAGGTCATAAATATAACAACCAAAATACTTAGTTAAGCACTCGCCAACACACATACACACTCTAACACACACACAGTTTATGGAGTAAGAGACCGAGTTTATAGATCTACGATTATCAACAATAAATTTACCTGCTCAGCGGATTAGTGTACCGTGGAAGTTGAATTCTACGGCGCGCGGATAACCCCTGCACGAAATTTGTTTAACATAATTTTTCCAATATTCAATCCAGGTGAGCCGTTTATCACCACCGCGCTACCATTCCTCTATCGTTCAGTTGTACACTTGTCCATATTTTCTTAATATCGTTAAGAACCTCCAAGAGTGATAGCTATTGCTTAAGACACCGTCAAGCAGCGAAGCACATGTTTCGTTTCGCAGGCATGTACAGAATCCGTCGAGAAATGTAGTATCGCACTCTACTCTCATATGCCAGGAGAAAAAAATGAATCACTAGACTATATATATATATTTTTTACATTGCGGCTACACTGCACAATATGTTACGCCACTCAGCGAGGCACGTAAAACTATTACTCCAAAGGAAAAATACAATCGACGACCGCAGATGCCTGGCTTGGAAATTGCTGGCCAGATATCGAGGGTATTGATCCGGCCTCCTCGTGCCGCGATAAAAACGGAAAAATCATTCAGTACTCTAGGCGACCTAGAGGCGATCCAGCGCGCATGCGTAAGACAGACAATTGCTCATTAGACGGTATAGGTAATTAAGTGGCCATTGAGGTGGTCGAGGAGCCACGTGCGTCGAACAGAACGTGGGAGGAGAGAATCGTTGTTTTTAAGTAAGTATTGCTATTTCTATGAGTATCGTTTTAGCCATTTGTTATTAAGTATCGTAAAGTACTTTTGAGCTTCTTGATAACATTTTCGATGCAAAGGTTTGCAAACGTAACTCAGCTTTTTTTTTAAACTTCATCATCATTAAGTATCGTACTGTATTTTTTAATTATTGATTTATTTTCGAAGCAATGCTTAGCACAAGTAACTATTATTACATAATAAATTTCCCTTACATATTTCATTGCGAAATGAACTAAGTGCTGAACATAATTGTGTATTATGTATGAATTCAGTCGTAATTCAGTCGTAAATAAAGGTTGTCGTAAGACCGATCTTACGAAGAGGCATGGCATCTTATAGCTGGTATAATATTCATATGTTTGGAATCGCTCGCGTGTCATCTTGTTTATTCCCAGCCAAAATGCGTAGGGATATATAAATGAAATGGCATATATTGTCAAGGTTTCACGATTGCGCGGTTAAATGCTTTATTGCGCGGTTAAATGCTTTATTGCGCGGTAAAACTGCAGATACAATGTTCTGAATGCAACTCCTCCGAAGTGCTACAAGCGAGTTTTTTTTCAAATTTTAAGAAAAGTGATCTTCTCAGGATGCATATTCACCCTTTGCATGCTGGGAAATTTGTAGTCTGCTAAAATGTCGTCTGCTGAATTTGTAAAATAAGCATTTTCTTCATTTTTTTTTCAAAGAATACTATCAGAATAGCAAACAGTTTGGATCCAGATGAGACGCCACATTTTGTGGCGTCTCATCTGGATCCAAACTGTTTGCAAAGGCCTTTAAAATTCGGTTCCCGCACTGAAAGGGTTGACAATATATCGGGATTGACTTTGTTGAAGGGGTTTTTACCTTTTGTATAAAACAATAGGAATAAAGGGTTATGTGCTCAAAGTATTCTACATTTTGATTGCGAGTTTAATCAAACTTTTACATAATGATTCTTTCAAAGTACCGCATTTTGTTAAGGTGTCGCGATTCTGTTATACGTATGGAGTTTGAATCTTTTTTTTTTAAACAAAATATCAAAGCGTATGTGTTCGATTCTGTTTACATTCTGCATGCGATTGTCGTCCAATATTTACAGAAAAGTGATCTCAAAATGCTACCGCGCGCATTGTCGATGCCTACTAATTGCACTCCGCGGGCATTGTCAATGCCTACTAATTGCACTACGTTTTTAGTACTTATTGAACTTTGTTTAAAATTGCGTATAAAAGTATATGTGCACGATTTCCACTTCATTTCAAATTCTTTTTTCATCAAACTTTTACATAATAAATAATCTCCGAGTATTGAACCGTAAATTGTCGATGTTTCGCGGGGCTTTTTCAAAGAGTATTATTGGATTAGTTCTCAAATACGTGCATGCTGAATTTGGATCCGGCGGATTCCGCGTTTTCCCTCAGCAAATAATGACTCTTATTTCACATTTATACTGTTATAACATTAAAACATAATTATTATAACTGTCCAACATGTTGATGTGCTCGAAAGTTGTGCTACTATTATTTTGATAGTTATGCCCATCTAATTGCATTTATTCTGCTGTACAATGTGTATTTCAGGGCATCCGAGCGTCTCTGTAGTATTCTTGTTAAACACATGTTTAATACTACAGCTATTAACAATAAAAAACATACTACTTATATGACTTTTTCTTTCACGCCTTTGTTACTGTTATTCTACTTTAACAACTTATTCGATTGCTTCTCATTTTGATATTGTTTTCGTGCTGTTTATACAATACATTTGGTATAACAATTGAAACAACGTTTGTGGCAGTTGAGTGCTCTTCATACATGTATCATCTTTTTGTTCGTACAAAAACAAAATTGTGATTAACGACTTTTTATAAAATACTAGAATTACTATTTATCAAAAACTAGAACTACTCTTTTATAAAATACTAGAACTACTTTTTTATCAAATACTAGAACCACTTTTTTCAAACACATGAACTAGAGCTTATTTTTATCAATTACCAGAATCATAAGTACACTGCGGACAAAATGTTTCCTGAAAAGTCGCATTCTGTTGTCAGTGTTATTTCGTAATATACCCATCGTGTGACAAAATTACACCTTGGGGCAATTATTGTTCGTATCGTGTGCTATTTGTACATAATCATGTCTCGAAAAAAGAACCGCTAAAGTGTTTTTGTCGTATAATTGTTACTAGATCTGTAAAGAGTTCACACTTATTGGAACCCTTGCCGACATTCACTGAAGTGCAATACAAGTGGTCAAAGTCTTTTGAAAGAGCACGTTTACATTGACACCAAATCAACACACACTTAACACGAGTTGTTTTATATTGTAATAATTGTTTTAACGTAGCAAACTAATTAGAAGCAAAAGTCAGTTGCACGTTCATTTTGAATGAGACAGGTTTTGATAGTATAAACGACCAGATTTGTAGTTTTCTGAATTTGCTGAGATAACATGCAATCCACCCGAAGCAGTTGTTACACGAGTCTAAAATATCACAATAAAGACACAAATAAGCAATCAACCCACTCATCAACTCAATAATGTTTCATACGTGAACGGGACCTGCTTTAATGTGACTATGTTCCATACTTTGTCAACAATTCCTAAAACAATATCGCGTATTTGATGGAATCACTCAGCATTACGGAAAAAAAGTTCTATGAAAACATTTTGTTGATTTGAAAGTTATCACGTAATGGGTCAATAAATATTCCTGAAAAATATAAATATTCTAATATTCAGTTTACGCGTCTAAAAACTCATAAGGCGTCTGGTCGTTAGGGAATACAATTAGCTTTGGTACGGATTCAGCTGTTGTCTTTTAAATGTTTACGCGTTCTAGCTGTTGTAATGAATCAAGGTGATCGCAACCTTATCTGTATCTAATATTTAATACGTATGTGAACAAGCACACTGCAATAATGCTCTGGAGTAATTTGTTTTTCAGATATATGTTACAACGGATTTCAAATGAAATTCGAATGGTATTTTTCTGTTATATCAAACTAATGGTGCATCTTTTAAATTTCTATGAATGATACATTTTATCCAATGTCTTGGGGTTTTTCATAACGACGTTTACGCAATGGTTTTCTCTCGCTGAGAATAAATACCAGGTCTCGCAGGCACAGTGTCTGTAAAATACTGTAATGAACGCAATCTAATTAACTTGCGACGAACAACCAATTTACCGAGATCCAAAATTAAACCCATTCTTGGAAGAAAAGGCACAGTTTAAGAACATAATCACTTTCACTGGGATAGTAATTCGTTCATCTTTTTGTGCAAGCTTGCAATCATCTATGTTTTGTATTTTGATTTTATAGTTTAGGAACTTCGATTTACCATGCTTAAGTGTATATGTATAAGTGTAAATGTATGAATGCATATGAATAAGTGTATATGTAAAATGTATATGTATACGTTTATAAGTATTTGTTTAAGTGTATATGTATACGTGTATAAATAAAAGTGTGTGCGTGTATATGTGTGTGTGAACGAGTGTATATGTATAAAAATATATGTGTATGTATATATGTCTAAGTGTATACAATTGAATGTATGCGTTCATTAGTAAAGTCGTAAATGAATAAATGTACAGGTATACGTACATATGTATAGGTGCATACACATGGCAAGAGACACACATACTATCACACTTGATTGTATCTATGGAAACGAAGATTAGGAAAAGTACGTGACCTTAAACTCAGGCAGCATTTTCTAATTTTATAACTGCAGAATGACTCCATTCAGAAAATCGATTGGACTTGGCATTTGACAAGCCTTCTTAAGTTCTTTAATAGTCAACTTACACAATATTTCAAGGAAACCGAATGCAAGACAGCAATAAATGTTTCTCAGGGGCGGCATAAAGCATCTCAAAAGCTTTCAACAAAAGGTCACGCAGCAATTATTATCGGCAAGTTGAATGTATGGATAGGCAAAGGGAAGTCTTGGAAAGATTATCAAGTAATTAGTAGTGCGGTTTTTTAAGGGTGCATGTTTTATCTAACAAAAACTGATCCCGAATTTCTTTCTTTCTTAGACTTTAGACAAATTAATAAGTTTATAACTGCCATTGAATTACTATAAATGCCTTATAGTTCTGATTAATAGTTTGTACTTAAAATGATATAATTGTTTATTTAGAAAAAAACAACATGGTGAGATATGCAACAAAGAATGTAAGTTTACCAGTATATGCAAACTCTGATAAAAAATTTCCTCCGTCTATGTTTTATCTTTACTTAAATTTTCTTCTTTTCTTTACTTGAATTTAAGACAGTTGAATACATAATGATGTTGTGTTATTTGCCACTCTAAGTTACATCATTTTATGGGGACACATTAAAATGAACATTAGTAGGCCCTATATATATAATGCAATGGAGTGAATTTCTATGGTTAAGTCTTTTGTATAACCTTAAGTTTAAAAATGGTTTGATGTGTACGTAGTGTCATAAACTATGAACATCAAATACAGTTTACCTCCATAATTATACAAGAATAAACCCGATTCGCAATAATTATTGTAACATGCATACATTAAAGGTACTTTTAAATCACAAACTGGTTTTCAGCAGATTGACCAGAAACTGCAATATATTGCTTTTGCATTTATTCGATTATAATACGCAACATTCATAAACGATGCAATATTCGAAACCCGACACTATCATATGTTGATGTATTAGTTATTTTAATGGATCCTGTGTACTGTTTAATTTTATCGGGTTGCTTTAAAGGAAAAGTGTATCTGATTTAAAATTAAGATAATAATGATCTTCTAAACATACGCTAACTTGCGTCGAATGCTTTTAGTGTAGTGTTGCAGTACGTCTAGAAAACTTAATTACAGAAAAAGTGATTATCAGTAACTACTTCCATGTTACATTTGATCCCGTTTTCCACATTTACATAATTACCCTCATAGCTCTTGTCACGTGAATACATCTATTATAATTATTTTACTGCATGGGGATAATTTATGGTAGGCAATACGAATTTTTGTACCTAAGGTATCCCCACCTCTCTTTTGCTCTTAGATCACCGAGAATAAACGATGAAATAAATATATATTGTTTCATACATACTGATTTCGACAAATGTGTACTACTGTTATGTAAGTGTACGAATTTGTATAAATGTATACAATACGCAGATGAAAGTGGCATTATTTTATTTCAGTTTCGTGGTCGATATAATTTTTTTATTTTTGCAATGTACGGGATTTGTTATTTTTTGAAAAATTTGTTTGAAATTAGTATATGATATTACACTATTTGTGTATTTCTTTAAATTTGATACATACATTATTGAAGCATAACTTTAACGTTAATTAATACTTCGCTAGGCTAGAGCGCGGATAAACATTCGGCCGTTAGAATCTATTCGTTTCATATATAAACAAACTATTTTCAACATACACGTTCATTTGGCCTCCATGTTTTCTGCAAAAGCGTATGCCCTTAAACGTATCTGTTTAATATGTATTCAGTCAAAGTTATAATACATATATTAACGTTAAATAAAAGTATGCCCCAGAGTCCGGTTGCCCTTGGAAAAACAGGATTTTTCACTTGTTCGGCCATCAATCAAGCATTCGCAGCTGCAGAGGCTCTATGAATATACTGATATTGAATTATATTATACCTCACATAAATTTCTTTCTTCTTTGCGTATATAAACTACACAGGTCCGTTATTTTAAATAGCGTCCGTTTACTTGATGCGCGCGCATCAAATAGTGCCCGCTAGAATGTTCAAATTGTTTTTAAATGTACATTGTGTATTCTTGTTTTACACCGGTACATATTATTTTTAGCAATTAATAAATATTGATGCAATTTATATTGTGGTATTATTTTTTATTTCATTTGACATTTATCTGCACAAAATGTTCGGTATAATATAAGAAATAGAAAACCTCACGTCAGGCCCAATGGCAGAATAGTGACCAGCCGGGAAGCCCCAGATAGTATATGGGCCGAAGCCGAATGCCCCTATTTGGGGCTGCCTGGCTGGTCACTATTCTACCATAGGGCACTCGGGGAGGTTTTCTATTTCTTATATTGTGTTTCGCTAAAAAATGTGGTGAGAAATTAAATGTCTCACTCGCTGAATAGAATTCGGATAAAACATTTATTTCGGGCAATACAGTTCAACGTGTATGTCTTTTTCTGACCATATGAACTTTTTGTCCGTCGATCCATCTCTCCCTCTGTCAAAACGTACATGCTATTTCTCTACTCGGTAGCGTCTGCAATATGAGAATATTCTATGCGTATCGGACATGTCATGTTTAGTCTAAATGGCTTTATACAGCCATTTAAAATTCACATAAAATAGACTTACATTAAAAAGTTTAATTTAGTACGTATAAACGAATCGAAGAGCTGCATGAAAACCAGTTAAGAATCAATGCAGGTTTTTTTCTCATCACTGTTCAAAATGCCATTTACTCCTGACATTGGGAATATTAGCGTCAATGTAGTTATTATTATGAAAAAAGTATTTTTCTTGATACAGGAAAAGAGAATTATTTGTAATAAAACTTACAAAATTCAATTGTTATACATACAAGTTAAATTAGTCATACATATTCAGAACACTTTATTTTTTGTCCTATCATATCTTGACATACAAAATCAAAAATTCAAACTATTTGTAGAAAAATCGTGATGGTGCTTTGGGATAAAAAATAATTTTTGCCATTGGGAATACAACCCAATAACGGCTACATAATCAAACAAAAAAAGCTCTTAAATGTGCAAAAACAATTATCACCAAGTTCGGTTACAGGAAAAGAACAGCTTGATTCAAATAACATATAATATAATTGGAGCTTCTTGAAGCTAATATATTATTTGTCGATACAAGAATTCTTGATGATTCATATCCCAGGAAACGCCTTATTTTTTATTACTTACTACTAACAAGATAAGTATTGATGCAAAGCATCAAAGGGCGTCGGGAATTTCAGTGTAAAAGGCACTCAATTAAGTTACAAGGAACGATTTTTTTCTACTGTAAATATTAACATATTGGCCGATTATATTAAACAAAATAGAAAAAGAAACTGGTAAAACCATTATCTATAATTTTGTGTTATAACCCCCAAATAACCAGTATTTATGATGTTGTGTTATAACCCCCAAATAACCATTATCTAGGATTTTGTGTTGTAACCCCCAAATATTTCATAGTTCATTTTATTTACATTGGTTTTCTTTTTTTACTGGCATCCATGTGCAGTTTTCATTAATGGAACAGAACTGTGTAGGTTTTAAAAAATCTGCTTCATCTTGTAAGCGTAATTTCATATTTTTCTCAACTTCAAGGGGAGATGATTCTGAACTTATGCTTACGTTGCTCATTTACGATAGGGGTTGAGTACCTATTGATATGAAAACACTGTAAAAGTTTGAAAAAAAATGAAGGAAAACTGTAAATTGCATGAGGAAGCAGCATTTCACAATACTTTGAAATTCAGTAAAAGATTATAATAGATTTATTGCTCCGTTATTCATCATTTTCAATAGGGCTCGAGTAATACTGATATAGAATACTTAACAAGTTTAGAAAGATTCAGACGAAAATTGTGAAATCTTTTAAACAAGTGGAAATTGTTTATTTTGTCAAATTTAATAGAAAAAAATCTGGACTTATTGTCCCGATGTTTCTCATTTTAAATGAGGTAAAAATGCTCATTGATGTGAAGACACTGTAAGTTTGGAAAGAATCTGATGAAAATGTTGACATAATCACCTAACCTAGCAGTTTTTCACGTTTATTTTTAAATTCAAAGAGACATAATTCTGTACTTATGGTCCGATATTGCTCATATAGAGTTTGGGTTGGGTCCTCATTGATAAAAAACTGTGCAAGTTAGGGAACAATCGGATGAAAATTTTGGACTTCAAACAACGATTTCAAAATTTCTCAAATTCTAAGGAAGATAACTATGGACGTAATGGTCGGATAATGCTAAAGGGCCCATACCACTTGGATAGTAAATTACTAATACATGTCGCGCTTCGCGCTCTATATGTGGTTCTTAAAAAAAAACAACTCCGAGGAGTGCTTGACTCTAGGGAAACGGGTTGCTGGGACACAGCTCCTTCTTGATAAGCGGCTGCTTCCTTTATCGCAACTCATTTTTACAATCAATAAAACGTGTCGCGCTTTGCGCTCTATATGTGGTAGGGATAGTACTTAGGGCCTATGATAGACAACCATAAAAATCATGGATAATAGATGTGCTGTTTTCATTTATTTGTTAAAATAAAACACGTGTATTTTTAATAAGATATTTAAGTTAGTAAGAAATTTTAATCAAAGTTGTCACCACGCGGCATCCATTAATTTTAGTTTAAACCTATTTATTTAAGCTCGATTGCATCGAAAGCCTAAGGCTTATTTAAACGCTCTCGAGTCCGTTTCCTGGGCCTAGAAACAGTACTTGGTGTCTTTGGGAGAGATCTAAAGAACGCTCCCACGGTGGGGATCAATCCCATGACCTCCCGGTCGCTAGGCGGACACCCTATATATTACACCACGGCGACCTATAAAATTAAATCCATTAATTTTAATACAAATGTCCAATTGTAGTAAAATGGATTTTAAAATGTCTAGATAAAATAAAGCTTTATTTAATTTTTATTAGCCTGAATGAAACTTCAGTCTAACGCTCTCCCAACTGAGCTATTCCGGCTGACATCATTTATGTACTGTTATTTGGTAAAGTTGTGTATAGCGATCGTTATTATATGTCTATTAATAAACTAATACATTGTACGTTTTCGTACCACTACGCCTGCCAATAAACTTGCTTGCGCGATAGGTCGTCAAATATCGTACTACATTGATTCTCCACTAAATAAGCAAATTAGAAAAAACACAAAATTAATATATTTTGATTATGTTTTGTTTTTATACAAAACCAGAAAGTTTCGTGTATTTGTCCAGTCCTGTGATCTTTCCCCTGTGATCAGTTGTGGATCAGTTATTAATTAAAACAATTAGCTTTGCATTATTGGCAATAAATGTTGTAATAAATGTAATAGGCACAAATGCAGTACTTATTTACACTAATTTACACAAAAAATCACCACTATGCAAGATATTCTTAAAACAAAAATATATACATCGATCCGTAAAATAACTTCTCCTCCCATAAGCGAAAAAAAAGGGTTTTAAATACTAGTCGCCGCTCTTCAGAGCGACGCCAATAATCATGTTATTCGTACTAATAAGCAATATACAATTATGTATACTTTTATAGCTCACCAGCAATCTGTATGCCTTTATGCACTGCATTTCGTTCTAATGATGGGATTAAACCATGATTTTTTTCCTGATCTTATTTGACTGGAAATGCAGCCCGTTTGCAAAATACTGCGAACAGTCCAGGCCCTGTATCGACATTTCTTATGAATAACCGTCTCAAGAATCTTATTCTATCAATCAAAATTGAATGTCTCGCAAACGCTTTTTGCCTCATATTTGTTATTTGTCTTTAAAATATTACAAATGAAAACTTTATTACAATATGAGAACAACAGGCATACGCTGATCTTGCTACAATAGACTAACTTTGTAGCAACAGAATAAAGAACTTAGTTAGAACATACTGATAAATTTAATACAACAACCTAAAGAAATTTGATACTAAAGTCTGTAGAACTTTTATACAAGATACTAAAGAATAGACAAACGAACTTTTATGCAACAGACTAAAGAAGTTTAATATGAAAACAAAAGACCTTTGATACAAAAGACCAAATAACTTTGGTACAACAGACTAAAGAACTTTGATACATCAGACTAAAATAATTTGTATACACAGACTAAAGAACTTTGATGATAAAAAAGACTAAGAAGATTGCAGATATCAGGACCAGTACATACATATCAAACCATAACCTGCACATCAAACATACACCTATCGTTGATCGCCCACATACGCTCATTAGTGATCTGTGAAAAAATATCGTTACCTAGTTCCGAGCGGTTAACAAGGTATTGTCCGCTGGCAAAGATGTGTGCTATAGATTACACGATGAAACGATCATACACACCTCGTGTGATGGGAAATTCAACCAAGCGCGTTCTTTGTCAATTAACCCAAAGTTAATGTACGATGTTTGACGTTTGACCCTACATGCTAATCACAGGTATTACATCGTATCAATCCAATTGATCGCTCTGACAAATTCTATAACGCCTTAAACGGGGCAAAACATGCATTAGAACTCAAGTTATATTGTTTATTGGATGTGGTGTGTTGTTATCAAAACTAGTATCTCTTGAAATAAACCGTGTTGCTATTTGAAGGTTTTAATACAAATTCACTATCAAAAGGGTACACCATTACTATCGAAGGGCTAGTAACATTTGCTATAGTATTTTTGTTGATTAATTTGTACATGGTGTATCCGTTTTCTGGCGATTGCTGGTGAGAAATATACAAATGGTATATTCATGTAAAGACATGTGAAAATGTCTAGTAAATTTATCTAAATGTTTCTTTAATAACACAGACAAGAGGTCTGTATATAAAAAAAAACTTTTGAGTTTATTTATACACTTACAATGTTAAAACCGCTGTATGCCCAATGTATGAAAGATATAATAAGTAAACAAGAGGGTCATTATGGCCCTGAATCGCTCACCTGACTAACCAAATACAATCCCAACCCAGATTTTATCAAGATAAACATTCTGAACAAATTTCATAAAGATTAGATGAAAACTGTGACCTCTATTGTCTACACAAGGTTTTTCTATTATTTGACCTAGTGACCTAGTTTTTGACCCCAGGTGACCCAAATACAATCCCAATCCGGATTTCATAAAGATAAACATTCTGATCAAATTTTATAAAGATTGGATGAAAACTGTGACCTCTATTGTCTACACAAGGTTTTTCTATTATATTACCTAGTGACCTAGTTTTTGATCCCAGATGACCCAAATACAATCCCAACCCAGATTTCATCAAGATAAAAATTCTGACCAAATTTCAAAAGATTGGATGAAAACTGTGACCTCTACTGTCTACACAAACAAATTGTTGACGGTTTTTCTATTATTTGACCTAGTGACCTAGTTTTTGAACTATTTAAATGATATCACCTTAGTACTTGTTTTCGACCCTAGATTAAGATATACTCATTTGTCAAGATAAACATCATGATAAAGTTTCATCAAGATTGCATAGAAAATTCGGAATATAGAGATGGAACGAAGTAAAATTGACGACCACCCGACGCAGGACACACGACCATGGACGCCAAACTAATCGGAATTACGCATGGAATGCTAAGATTAGCCAATATAAACTACTATCTCAGAACACCTACATATGCACAACCGAAAACGCAGTACTTGTCATAACTGTTAAATGAAATCGATTTTAAACCAGAAAGCAATGCCGTGAAAAATACCTACAACAAGAATTGCGACATTACTGATCGTAATTATTTATTTTTCTACTTGTGTTTGCCACGTGTACACATTAATGTATCGGTTATACACAAAGTCCTATACAAAAACGTCACAGAAACTATCAGTACTCGTTTGTCTACATGGCCTAATGTGTTAAAAACAATAGACTTTAAACCTTACAGCAAAGACAACACCAGTTCAAACTAAGTACTACTGATAGTTATTCTGATATATTTTCTTCATGTTTCTTTGACACGGAGTTATACCAGCAAGCATGATCGTCAAAAACAACACAAAACACTTATGATAGGACAGTGTATCTTAAACTGCTTCAGATTGTTTTTCCATGGATACCGAACAAACACCATAAACATGCAACGCCATTCACACTACTTACGAAGACAGCGATAATTAGGCAATTTGACTTTTGACGTTCTTCCCCACAACGCACTTTAAGACAGAGCTCAAAGTACAAACACTACACACAATGTAAAGAAAACTCGGGTACAAGATGTACGAAATGACACATAGAAATTTCACCACAATTCTGCACGTATAAGACACATTGTCATCCTTAATTAATACGCAAATTAATCGGTCTGTGCTAGGTGCCTTACATCATGTGTTATATTAACCATGCAATTACTAGTCACTGAGTCAACTACAAACATCACGAAGATAATAGTTACTAATGGGTGTACTGGAAGGTGTGCTTGGGGACTAAGATCTTTTTGCTCTTCCACAATACATCTCAAAGTCAAGAAGTAATCGCCAAAAACTATAAACAAGTGGCAGTAATAGTTGTTCTTAATGACTTACAGCATGTTTAACCACAATGCACTTAAAAGACACAACTAATCTACAAAAAATACAAATAGACTGCAAGTACTAATTGTGCTTTATGACTTGGTCATGATTTTTTTTCCTCAGTCATCCGTTTAAACTAATAAGAGTGCTAGAAATTGTTGTGCTTGATGACGTATGATGACTTTCCTGACATAGATAGTTAAAATGGTTGTGCTATATGACCTTCCTTCACAAGAATGCTAGAAATACATGTGCTTAATTACTTTCTTTTTATGCTATACAATACACCTAAGATCAGCAACAACTACAATACTTGCTGATTTACTTTAAATATTTGGGCTATTTTTTATACTGAGTTACAATATTATTGTATTTAAATATCAAATTGTCACATATTGTAAGCCAAGTAAAATGAAATTATAGTTCACATCGATCTCCTTAAACACTTGCACCAATTGTCTTCTCTGAACAGAAATGTAGATGACAGTGGCAACACTTAATGGGTTTAGCAAAACCAGTTTTAAATACACCTTTAAACAACATACTATAGCATTAATAGCCCTCCCCGTCTTAATGAATGCATTGTGATCGACATATTGGATTAAACAGCATCAAAGCGTTTAAATGATATGTTTGATTAACACATGTTAAATATTTTCAACCATAATAATCGCGGAACTGATTCGTCTTCTTCTTTTACGACAATATTACAACTACCTTTTTACTTTAACAACGTTTGCTACTAATACTCATAATGTTATGGTGTTCATGCTATTGATACCATAATGCTACACTTTATAACGTTTGCCACAATTTAAGTTATGATTTTTATTCTATAGTAAAATCCCGATGTTTGACCTATTATCGAATACTAGATTCATAACTACTATGCAAACAAAATGTTCCCTGAAAATTCGTAATCTGTTTATTATTTTTTCTAAATATAACCATCTTGTGACAAATCACACACTATGGTCATTATTGTTTGTATTATGGCTATTTGTTACTAAAACATATCTGAACGATAGAACAGATGAAGTCATGAGTCGTGTTTGTCTAATAATTGTTTCTTGATCTGTGTAGAGTACACAAGCACTTATGTTAACCTATGCCGACATTAACTTAAGTTCATTAAGTGAGGTAAAGTCAATTTGTTTCAACCTAAATTTCAGTTAAGTGTCTCTATGTAATGATTTTTTTTTCAAGGACACGTTTACATCGACACCAAATTAAAATACACTATTATCGTTTAATATTTTATATTAACATATTTTAATACTTATTTAATTTGATCGACCTAATAACAAGCATGTTCCTTTCAATAAGAATTTTTCTTATTAGTTTTTCTTTTAAGGAAGATTAACGTGCACATGTAATTCTGTAACATGAGTCGTTACAAGCGTCCGAAATGAAGCAATATACACACACACATACACGCACACTTCAACGCCATGAATAAATGTCCGAAAATGCAACAAACCTATTCAGAACCTGTTCACATAAAGGATGTTTGCCATTAATTCTGAAAATGCTATGAAGTATACAAAAAACTAGTGAAAGAACCTTGCGGAAGGAAAAAGGTGTTTCATAAAACAACCGCTGTGTTTATGTCAAAGTGATCATCTATTAAATCACAAATTATCACTGTACCACGAAGCAATAATCTCATTGTCAATATAACAATCATAAAACTCGTTATGCTTCTGGTCGTTAGGGAATACGATTTGCATTGATTCGAATTCCCGTGTTGTCTTTTTACGTTCAAACGTCCTTTCAATTTTTGAACTTTATTGCTGTTTCAATGAACCAAGGACCTTCGCAACATTATCAATATATTTATATTATTTTATTATTCTGCTTCAAATAATCATGCTCGCAATAATCTAAGGGCAACTTTAATGATGTCGCGATTGGGAATTCTTATTCAAAATTGTTTTCTGATTTCTTACAATAATTAGATACTCTACTACTATAGAACAAAAAAGGTTAACTGCATATCGTTACTTGAGGGATGAACATATAACAAACATTCAATTCAATGTAGCGTAGTTTTTGTTGTCTCAATTTTAGTGACTTGATATGCAAAAAGTATGTTATGCAAATGAACAAAAGGCCCATAGATTTAACATGACAAAAGGGTTGTCTTTTCTGGGTCCAATATGGGGGTGGGGTAGGTCAAATGGTGGACATAGTAAAATCACGTACGATATCGTTTCCTCTGGGACCACAAAGCCAAACGGTATTATACTTGTCTGGGCAATTATCCTCGAATCATCCACCGAGGAAAACATATCTAAGGTATAGAACAGAATGGGCTTAAATACGATTTGAACAGTCTTGTCTTACTTTGCTTAACTAAGGTTCAATTTTAAACAATCCTTTGGACTGATAAAAACACAATGTATTATTCAAATATATCTTATTTATTTATGCAACGAAGCTTCCGCGATTGTTTTCTCTCGCTGAAAATGACTGTCAGGTCTCGCTGGGATAGTATCTGTAAAATACTGTAATAAGCACAATCTAATTAACTTGCGACGTAAAACTCATTTACCGAGATCCACAATTAAGCCCAATCTTGGAAGAGAAAAGGCACAGTTTAAGTAAACACTAACTTTCACAGGGATAGTAATTCGTACATCTTGTTTTGCAAGCTTGCATGTACATATAATTTATTTGTTGTTGTTTTATAATTATTATCTAAGGGACCTTTTTAACGTTTTGGTAAATTGACAAAATTAACACAATGTTTCAGATACAAAAAAACACACAGTTATGCTGAACATTAACCATGCTCTAAAATATCCATTATATGCATCATTCGACGATTTAAAAACCTGAAAATTATAAAGCGTACTCAATGAGAAACGATTGAATAATTTTGAGAGTTCAGTAAAAACAAAGTATAAAATTAAAGTAAGAACTTAAATCAAACCTCAACTAGGTTCGAACCAATGACCCCTGGAGTAAAAGTATAACGCTTAGACCAATCGGCCATCCTGGCTCATACACTGAGTAATGTAATGTAATGTATATTATACTGTATATAAGCAATCCTCGCAGCACCACAAAATAAAACGACAACAACCTTAATCGTGTCATGTAGGCTATACTCTCTAAACAAATATCATAGTTTATTCAAAGGCATGTTTTACATTTTAAACTTAAAAGGTGCATTTATTTCCGCTTAAAGTTGTCGCTTTTACATTGAATTATATAGGGAAATATTTAGTACATAATGACCATAACTTTAACTTGATAGATGATCCGGTTTTCAAGTAGATATTATTAAAATCGGTATATCATAGCTCTTTCCATATAGAAGGATACAATATAATTATTTTCCGCCATGAGTATAATCACGGACTCTATACGCTCCGTGGTATAATGTACGATTCGTAATAAGAATACTAGTACCTAATTTATTTTCTCTTTTTTGCTCTTTGATTACCGAGAACTAACGATATAGTAAATGGATATTAAGGCATAAATCAAGGTTCTGAAAAATGCTTACCACTTTAGTGTAGGTATGCGACTTTCGTATACAAGTATACAATACGGAGACCAACGTGAGAATATTTGATGTCAGTAGGACGGTCTATATGTAATCATATTTGATAATGCCATAAACGAGAGTTGTATTTATTTTAAATGTCTGTTTGATGTATGTTTTCATATTATTTATGCACTTTTGCAATAATTTGCAAATGATATATTTGCAGCATAGCTTTCTTTAAAACAAGAGGGCCAAGATGGCCCTAGTTCGCTCACCTGAGAGGAGTCAGTTTATTCAATCTTTACCAAACATCAAACTCGACCTAGATATTGTCCAGATAAACATCCTGGTCAAGTTTCATCATTATTGAACCAAAACTCTGGCATATGGAGTGATTTTATTTTTGTAAGATTTGACCTGGTGGCCTATATTTTGAGTTGACCCCCCTTACCAAACATCAAACTTTGCTTACAAAAATAAATATTATGACCAAAATTCATAAAATCTGCAACAAAATTGTGACCTGTAGAGTGTTTACAAGGATTGTGTATAATATAATGAAAATTTGGACAATCTAAGGGCATTAATTATGGCATTAATTATGTGATATATATATATAAAACCAATCTTTTCACCAAGTTTCATGATGATTGGGCAAAACATTTGACTTCTAGAGTGTTCACAAGCTTTTATATAGATATAAGAAAACTGCCCTCCACCGCCGGCCATGTTATTCAACTGACTGGAACCATTTTCAAACTAAACTCTCATATCAAAGAAACAAATTTTCTGACCAAATTTCATGAAAATTGAGCCAAAATGTGACTTTTAGAGAGTTCACATGTTTTCACTTTATACATATACCGAAAAATGCCCCGCCCACTGGCAGCTATGTTTTTTTACCGATCTGGACCATTTTCAAACTCGTCCGAGATATCAACAAAACCAATGTTTTGACCAACTTTCATGATGATTGGGCAAAAATTGTGACTTCTAGAGTGTTTACAAGGTTTCTCTATAGCTAAATAAGGAAAACTGCCTCCCCCCGGCAGCCATGTTATTCAACTGACCGGAACCATTTTCGAACTCAACTCTCATATCAAGGAAAACAAATGTTCTGACCGAATTGCATGAAATTTGGGCCAAAAAATGTGACTTCAAGAGTGTTCACATGTTTTCACTATATACATATAGAGAAAAATTCCCCGCCCACTGGCGGCAATGTTTTCTCACCGATCTGGACAATGTTCGAACTCGTCCGAGATATCAATAAAACCAATGTTTTGACCAACTTTTATGATGATTGGGCCAAAATTGTGATTTCTAGAGTGTTTACAGGGTTTCTCTATAGCCAAATAAGGAAAACTGCCCCCCCCCCGGCAGCCTTGTTATTGAACTCACCAGAACCATTTTCGAACTCAACTCTGATATCAAGGAAAACATGTTCTGACCAAATTTCATGAAAATTGGGCCAAAAAGCGTAAGCGTTCTTGAGTTATCCTCCGGAAACCATTTTTCTAAGTTGAGTCACCGTGACCTTGACCTTTGACCTAGTGACCAGAAAATCAATAATGGTAATCTGCAAGTCATGACCAATGTTCCTATGAAGTTTCATGATCCTAAGCATAAGCGTTGATGAGTTATCATCCGGAAACCATTTTACTATTTCGGGTCACCTTGACCTTTGACCTAGTGACCTGAAAATCAATAGCGGTCATCTGCAAGTCATGATCAATGTACCTATGAACTTTCATGATCTTAGGCATAAGCATTCTTGAGCTTTCATCTGGAAACCATTTTACTGTTTCGGGTCACCGTGACCTTGACCTTTGATCTAGTGACTTAAAAATCAATAGGATTCATCTGTGAGTCACGATCAATGTACCTATGAAGTTTCATGATCCTAGGGATAAGTGTTCTTGAGTTATCATCCAGGAACCATTTTACTATTTCGGGTCACCGTGACTTTGACCTTTGACCTAGTGACCTCAAAATCAATAGGGGTCATCTGCGAGTCATGATCAATGTACCTATTAAGTTTCATGATCCTAGGCGTAAGCGTTCTTGAGTTATCATCCGGAAACTATTTTACTATTTCGGGTCATCGTGACCTTGACCTTTGACCTAGTGACCTCAAAATCAATAGGGGTCATCTGCGAGTCATGATCGATGTACCTATGAAGTTTCATGATCCTAGGCCTAAGCGTTCTTGACTTATCATTCGGCAACCATCTGGTGGACAGACATACGGACCGACATAAGCAAAACAATATACCCCCTCTTCTTCGAAGGGGAGCATAAACATGTGACTTCCATAGTGTTCGATCACAAGGTTTGATCGAAACCATTTTTGAACTCAACTCTCTTATCAAAGAAACAAATGTTCTGACCAAATTTCATGAAAATTGGGCCAAAAATGTGACTTCTAGAGTGTTAACATGTTTTCACTATATACATATAGAGAAAAATGCCCCGCCCACTAGCGGCCATGTTTTTTCACCGATCCAAACCATTGTCGAACTCGTCCAAGATATCAATAAAACCAATGTTTTGACCAACTTTCATGATGATTGGGCAACAATTGTGACTTCTAGAGTGTTTACAAGGTTTCTCTATAGCCAAATAGGGAAAACTGCCACTATGTACATATTAACAAAAATGCCCCGCCCACTGGCGGCCATGTTTTTTTACCGATCTGGACCATTTTCGAACTCGTCCGAGATATGAATAAAACCAATGTTTTGACCAAATTTTATGATGATTGGACAAAAATTGTGACTTCTAGAGTGTTAACAAGGTTTCTCTATAGCCAAATAGGGAAAACTGCCACTATATACATATAAAGAAAGATGCCCCGCCCACTGGCGGCCATTTTTTTTTCACCGATCTGGAGCATTTTCGAACTCGTCCAAGATATCAATTAAATCAATGTTTTGACCACCTTTCATGATGATTGGGAAAAAATTGTGACTTCTACAGTGTTTACAAGGTTTCTCTATAGCCAAATAAGGAAAACTGCCCCGCCCACTGGCGGCCATGTATTTCAACAGACCGGAACCACTTTTGAACGCAATCAATATATCATTTAGACAAAATTTTTGACAAAGTTACATGAAGATTGAACATAAAATGTGACTTCTACAGTGTTAACAAGGTTTTTCTTTTTTATGACCTAGTGACCTAGTTTTTGACCCGGCACAACCCAATTTCGAACTCGGCCGAGATTTTATTGGGGCAAATCTTCTGACCAAGTTTCATGAAGATGGGACAACAAATGTGGCCTCTAGAGTGTTTACGAGCAAATGTTAACGGACGGACGGACGTACGACGGACAAAGACCGGTCAGAAAAACTCACCTGAGCAATCAGGTGAGCTAAAAATAGAATATTGTTTTACAAGCGTATAAATTGTCATATTTGCCAGTTACTAGTAATTCATGATCTCAAACATTAAGTTCGACCAACACGCTTCAACAGTGTCCGAGACTGTGATAAAACGTCGCTGGGCTAAACCAGTTATTCGGCTTATGCTATTTTTAAGCTAATTTTAAACATGTACAGTGATTGGGCCGTCATGTTTCCTTCATATCGGCCATTTATACCAGTTGGATAACTTTCAATTAATGTTATAATAAAGATTTAATAGTTAGTTGAATGTATGCTTCGAATCGGTTTGGTATTGGCTTAACATGATTATTTCCCTTAAACCACCATCGATCAAGCGTTTGGACGTTGTGGTTTTCTGAACATTATGCTGATATTGCATTGTGAATGTTTGCTTAAAAGAATTTGGTGAGAAATTGATTGTTTCATTTCGAATGCTAAATATTTTCATTGAAAGTCCTTTTGCGTTCCATAATTTCAACAAAAAATCATAGTATACTAGACATAAAACCACATCCGAAAAAGGTGTTACTTGTATTTCTTCTGATGAACATATGAAATTGTTTCAGCCTTAGGTTTGTATTGTTGCTTTCCATATGTCTGTTCGTCCGTCCGAAAGAACATGCTATTTTTCTACTCAGTAACGTTTATACTGTGAGAATAGGCATTGAAGATGAACTATGGCCTCGATTTGGGAATTGCAGCGTCAATTCACATGGTGCAGGGTCACGTGACTTTGCGGGAACTTGTATGCCATGCCTTTTTCGAATAACTATTTAAAACAATTTCAACTATTGTATACAAGTGCATACAAGACGGATTTTTTTTCTGGTTATGGCAATGTGAATTACATCATTATTACTTTATTTAATAAGCATATGTTATTGTTAAAAATGTATATGTGTACTGTATTTATTTATACCTATTTCAGACGTATTTATTCTTATACCTTGAGATAACGACATAAACTTCAAATAAAGCTGTCTTTCAAGCGCTACAGATTTTTGCAAATGAATTTCAATAACTTGAGATATTTGAAAAAAATCAAGCTCTAAACAGTCTGTTTTCATTCTGTCCAGACCGTGTGTAAAACCATGAAAACACTGTTGAATCTGCACCCTTCTTAGCAAACACGAGGAAAAAGTGTAAGTGTTGAATAAAGAAGAAACAACATGAATTTGACAAAAACAGAAATTACAAACGTATTGATATCAGTAAATTGATACATACAATATCAGAACACTTTTTTTCTGGTCTTATCATTTATTTACGTAAAAATTCTGAACGTCAAACCATCAATTGGCAATTACTAATGAAGCTTTGGGGAAATATGCCTTTTTGCCGTTGGAAAATACAACCGAATAACGGATACATAAACACAAAAATAACGCCCTTCAATGTGCAGAAACAATTAAAACGAAGCTAGGTTCCAGGTTGATTCAAATAACATATTATATTAAATTGGCATTTCTGTCTTTCTAACAAATTATTTTTTTGAGATGTTCATGCTGATTCATATCACAGGCAAAGAAACACCATTTGTATTATGTACTATAACTTAAGGGGTGACATTGTTTGACTAGTTATTCATATTAATAAACAAATAAAGATTATCTGCATTTTGGATGCTTTTTTGGATGGTTTTAAGAGTGAGCGTTAGCTCACACTAATGTTACAGAGCAAGCTTTGCAAATCAGTATGCGCTTAACTGCTTAACTACGCTATGGAAAGACAACCACTGCCTGTTGAAGTAAAATTATGCAGACGACAAATGCTAGGAGCATCTGCTAGGAAAAACAACCACCACACCTGCCTGTTTATAGTTCACCACTGGTACACTGCAGTGGGTGTATATGACTAAGAGTGTTTAACAGCTTGTAAGACGACATTGGCCAGTCTAGTGTTAATCATTGAAATCTGTACATATTGGCTGCTTTCAGGGAAAACGGGGCTTAATGCAGATTAGCCTGTGCACACTGATAAGCCTGTGCAATGCGAACAAGCTAATCAAGGACAACATTTCTGATTTTATAATGTTTTTCGTTTAAAGCTCTGGTACTGGGATGACAATTAATGCATATGCATTAAGCCCTGTTTTCCCAAAATGAAGCTTAAATTATATTATTTTATTAATGATTTAAAAAACTTCTGGACCTGTGCTTTAAGGCACACTCTTTATAAATTTGAATGCGTTGTGTTCATTTAAAACTTGCAATATAAAAAGCTATAACATAATTTTTTAAACTGAGTTGCGTCTTAACTTATACAACAGCGAACACCTACAGTGCTTTCAGCGCTTTGATCTGAATACGTTATAATGATGGGTTTAAACCATGAACTTTTTTTTCTGATTTAAACGCAGACAATAATGCACGTGAATGCGAAATTGCAGTCCCCGTTTTATCGACATTTCTTAAAATCGTCCGTCTCAAGTCTCATTAATCAAAAACACACTTTAAAATTATTTTAATTATCGGAATGTCTAAGAAACCTTGTTGGCATAAAATGTGTAATTTGTCTTGAAACGATTACTTATACATTCAAACAATATTTCAATATGAACAAAATAAGCAAAAACTAAACTTATACAACATACTAAATAATGTTGGTACAACATACTGAATAACGTTGATACAACAGACTGAATAACTTTGAAACAACAGACTGAATAAGTTTGAAACAACAGACTATACAATAGATACAACAGACCAAATAACTATAAAACTACAGACTAAATAACTTTGATATAACATACTTTATAACGTTGATATGACATACTGAATAACTTTCATACAACAGAAATATAACTTGGATACAACAGACAAAATAACGTTGATAAACGGACTAATAACTATGATAAAACACACTTAATAACTTTGATGCAACAGACCAAAATAACTTTTATACACCAACCTACTGATATATACAACATACGAAATAATTTTAATATACGAGACTAAAGTTTTATACAACCGACTAGAGTATTCTGATACAACCGACTAAAGGTTGACACATACTATTAAATAAATGGGACACGACAGACTAAAGATGAATACAGAACCGTAAAGAAAAAAAATTAAACAACTGACCTTTGATTTATATAGCATACTTTGTTAATGTACCCTCGGTGTAAATTTTACAATTTACCGTAGTTTGACCTTCACTGGTATGAAATATACATTTTATTTGTGTTATTTATAAAGACATTTTACGTAAATTCATATAAATGTGTTTTTTACATGGCAAAGATATTTTATATGTATTAAACTTGGATTCTTTTCTGTTACTATGGCTTCCATAAAACGTGTTGTTGGGCAATAGAGGGTGGTGCAAACAATATGAAACTCTTGTATGCAGATGCAACGTTTTTATGTCTGACTATAATATACAATTGTAACAATTTTTATGCGCTAAATTCAACACGTGATTGCACTCAATACAATACAAAACTAAAATATCATGAATACAAAAATAACAGCAAGAGGCTGAGGATGGAAATGATGCGCAACCTTGAGTTCATAGTCAATCAAAATGTCGAAAACTTCACCGTGTGACCTAGTTTTTTTTTCATTATACTTGATCGAGATTTATACATCGCCTTGAGACAAACACGCTGATAACATTTCATCAAGATTGAAGCTCATAAAAGTAGCCTCAAGGATTGAAAAAATGTTTTGCTAACGTTTGACCTGGTAACCTAGGTTTTGAACCAACGTGTCATTCAATATTAACATACATTGCAGATATTATCAAGACCAATATTCTGACAAGCTTCGTCAAGATATATCAATACATTTGGCCTCTAACGTGGTATGAAGTTTCAAATGATACAACCTAAGGACATACGTTTCGGACGCAGGTAAATCAGTTTTGCATTCGGCATAGATGATGACAAGATAAACATTCTGACCGAGTTTCATCTAAATTGAATGCGATGTGTGGCCTTAAGAGAGAGAACGAGATACAGTTGACGACCGCACCCGACCAACAAATATATGCAAAGAAACCACTTAGAAAGCTAATTTTGAAAGAGGACTATTGGCATATTTTCAACGCAAGCTTGAAAGTTGTTTTACTATCATTTTGATAGTTCTAACTTTCTCATTGCATTTATTTTGTTTGAAATATCGCATTTAAGAGCATCCAAACGGATTAATGATATTCTTGTTCAACACATGAGTAATGCTTCAACAACTATCATTAAATCGTATTACCATTAAGTCTTCTTTTTACTAATATATTATAACTTCTTTTTAAACTATACACATTTTTGCTTCAACTACTCGTGTTTTTGTGATTTTCTTGCTGCCGATACTATTATTACATCTTTGTATTCCACTTGCTCTAATTCAGTCATTGTACTCGTATTGTGATTTTTCGTCCATACTGCATCACAGTTCTTTCATCTAATACTATATTCATAAGGATATTGCGGACAAAATGTTCCATGAAAATCCGCAGTCTGTATTATTATTTCTAAATATACCCATCTTGAGACAAAATCACACCTTGTGGCCATTAGTGTACGTATCGTCAGCTATATGTAACTTAATCAAGTCTTGATGATAGAACATATACAATCGTGAGTGTTGTTTTTATAATAATTGTAACTAAATCTGTGTAGAATACTGGTGTACTTATTTTAATACACTGCCGACATATAGTAAAGGGCAATATGTAAGGTTAAGTTAATTAGTTTTAAAGGTAAAATTTCACTTGTTTCGTGTCTGAATGTAAGTTAAATATTACTAGAACATGTTTACATTGACACCCAATCAAAGCATTTTATATCTCTTTTGTGTTATATAATTTAATACTTATTTTATCGAACGTATTAAAAGTAAACGTCATTCGCACATTCGTTTTACAAAGACAACGCACAGAGTTCGACAATACATTTATATTCAATTCACACAAATCAGTTGATACAAGCGTCCACAAATCGCAATATACACACAATAAAGAATAACGCACACTTCATCAGCATGTATCAATGATTATGAAGTTGTTCCATACGTATAATGAACACCTTTCACCTATTATCGACTTGACATTTTTTGACAATGGTACATGTAGTTGTCACAAATTCCCCGAATGCAATCTTGTATAAGGAGTAAATTAGCAATATGGACAAAACAAAGTGTTCTATAAAACCGCATTGTCAAAGTAATCTTCATTTAAATCACAAATTAAGTCTTATCTCATAGCATTAATCTAATATTCAGTTCAAGATTCTAAAAACTCATTAACCATCTTGCCGTTAGGGGATACAATTCTCTTTGATACGGATATCCGTGTTGTCTTTATAATCTTAAAAAAATATTTTCCGTTGTAATACAACAAGGTCATCGAAATGGTATCTGTATATTAATCATTATTTTGCCGCTAATAATCATACTTGCTATACACCAAGGACTACTTTGGAGATGTCGCAATTTAAAATTATTTTATCCAGTTTTTTTCCGGATTTCTTTTATTAAACAGTAAGTTTACTATTAAACCAATTTATGCCTAGCGTCTAGAAAAAAGGCCTTGGCAAACAGCGTAGACCCAGATGAGACGCCGCATGATGCGGGGTCTCATCAGGGTCTTCGCTGTTTGCTTAAAGGAATTTCTGTAAGAAAAATTCTTAATATAGAAATAAATATACTAGACATCCCTTATTTTGGAAATACATTGATCCAATTTAGAAGGATGGGAGAGTCCACTAGGCTTAAATGGGCTAATAACATAAAAGGTTTCACTGCAGATTGGTACTCGAGAGGTACACATATAAAACTATATGGAAGTCAATGTAGCGCAGCAATTGATGTCGTCATTTTAACGACTGGTATATCAAAACATAATGTATGTGTTGCCAATTAGCCTAATACAAAGAGAAGTTATATTTGCATTATAATAGCATAGGGGTCTTCTATTAAGTTTGTTGGAATAATTCCCATATGTTGAGGGGCGGGTGGGGTTGAGTAAAATGGTGTATTCGGCAAAATAACTGAAAACATCGTTTCCTTTGAAACCGCACAGCCTAAAGGTTTAAAATTTGTGAAGGAAATTATAATCCCATCGTTCCCTGTGGTAACAATTTGACGTGGCGTAGTTGATACGTTGTCCGCCTAGCAACCGGGAGGGCACGGGTTCGATTTCCAATGGGTGAGCGTTCTTTAAAACTTCCACATAGACACCAAGAAATGGTTCTAGTCCCAGGAAACGGACTCGAAAGCGTTTCAAATAAGCCATAGGCTTGAGATGCAATCGAGCTAAAATAAACAGGTTAAAACTAAACTAACATTTTCGGAAAATACCCGGTGCTACGGATTTGCAACCAAATTTGAATCGTCTGTTCGTACTGTGTTTAACTTTGGTTAAACCTTTAACATATTGTGATACAATTGTATTTAGATTCTTGGTTCGCTTCACAACGAAGTTTCTTCAAAAGTTTTCTCTCGCTTAGAATAAATATCAGGTCTCGCTGGCATAGTATCGGCAAAATACTGTTATGAACGCAATCTAATTAACTTGCGACGAATAACTCATTTAACGAGATCCAAAAATGAATTCCATTCTTGGAAGAGAAAAAAGCACAGTTTAAATACAAAATATCTTCACAAGAAAAGTAATTCGTTCTTTTTTGTGCAAGCTTGCATGCAATCAGGTGTCCATGTTTTCGTTTTAGAGTTGATATTACAGACAGATGAATGATTTTACGCTGTTAAAGCTTTGATTTTTCATGTTTAAGTGTTTAGTAAAAATGTATATGTATAAGTGTGTTCGCACATTTGTGTTTTATATGTGTGCATCTATCAGTGTTGAAGTGTGTATGTATGAGTGCATATGTATACGTATGTTTCCATATATTTATATGTATATGTATAAGTAAGTATGTATAAGGGCATAAAAATGAATGTATATGTATAAATGTATATGTATATTTGAATATGTATATGTTTATAGGTGTATATTTATATGTACAAGTGTGGATATTTACGTGCATATGTATACGCTTCTAAAAAGAGCTTTACTTGATTACTTTGTTACAGGCCTTTCAAAGATGCGTATAAAGTAACATTGTTATATTTATCATTAACATGTTCATTTTGCAATTAGTTCCAAAATAAATTCGAATGGTTCTTAAAAGTAAATCGCCCAAGTTCAATCACGAGTAATGAGTGAAAATCGATTTCCTTTCTTGCGGGTGAATGTGAATGTGAAAACGGAACGCACAAACTTGTTTATGATCGTACATGATTTCATTAAAGTAACTGCGACACAGATTAGAAAAAGTACATGACCTATCAATAAGAATGCATTTTTTAATTGTATAACTTCAAAAAATGAGTTCATTAAGAAAATCGACTTAAGTCGGACTTTGACAAACCTTCGTATGCTCTTAAATAGCCAACTAACACAGTATTTCAAGGAAGCAGAGGGCAAAACAACAATAAATCTGTCTCAGGGGCGGCATTAAACATCTCAAAAGCTTCCAGCTAAAGGTCGAACAGTAATTTATGTCGGCAAATTTAATGTCTTTAGAAGATTGGCAAGATATAATCGAGTAATTAGTAATTCTAAGTTTAAAGAGTATATTTTTTGTCTTGCGAAACCGGATCGTTCTTTCTTAGATTTAAATCGAATTATACTGTTACGTAGTATAGAACTGCAATTAGATTATTATAAATTTCTTATCGTTCAGCTTAACTCATCCGTTATCCTGGTAAATATGTCTTACTTCTTCATTTACTGTTGCATTACTTAAAAGGAAATATCTTACTTTTGTTGCTTTAGAAAATAATCGTTAATACTAACATTTCAAACATACTTTAACTATCGTCGGTTAAGTTTCAGAATTGTACGATTGTAGGTTTTATTGAAGTGCATTATATTTTGGTTAAATTTTACTTAGAAAGACTTAAAGTGAAGTCAATGCATACGCGATAAATAATTCCACTTGAAAGTTGACCTAGTTTTCAAGATTTAGGTAATTGGTACATCATTGATATTGTCACATAAAATGATATATTTATTTTACTGCAAGAGAATAATTTACGATACGCAATAAGAATTATGCATCTAATGCATTTTATTGCAAGGGAATAATTTACGATACGCAATAAGAATTATGCATCTAATGTATTTTATTGCAAGGGAATAATTTACGATACGCAATAAGAATTATGCATCTAATGTATTTTATTGCAAGGGAATAATTTACTATTCGCAATACGAATTAAATATCTAATGTATTTTATTGCAAGGGACTAATCTACGATACGCAATACGAATTAAATATCTAATTTATTTAACTGCAAAGGAATGCTTTGCGAAGCGCAATAAGACTTATTTATCGTATGTATCTTTTCAATTTTGTCCTTGGAGTACCGAGAACAAACGATATAATAAATGGATATAGCTGCATAGACAAATTTTGAAAACATCTGTACAACTTAAAGGGGCCTTTTCTCAGATTTTGGCATGTATTGAAGTCTATAAGTAAACGCTTTATATTGATTAATATAAACATTGGATCTATAATGCTCAAGTAAAAAAAAAACAAGAATAATATTTTAAAAAGTTACCCTCAACTGGGCTCGAACCACTGACCCCTGGAGTTAAAGGCTACCGACTAGACCACGCGGTCATCCGTGCTCATACAATGAAGGATGTATTTTATGCTTTATATAAGCAATTCTCGTTGTTTCACAAAGTATAACGACAGCAACAGAACTCTCCAAATTATTCAATCGTTTCGGGTTGCAACGCTTAATAATTCTCATGTTTTTAAATCGTCAAAAGATGCATACAATGGACATTTTAGAGCACGGTTAATGTTCAGTATTACTGTTTCCTCACAAATATCATAACGAAAACGAAAATGTGCGAATCTGAAAAAACTTTTTTAAATTTTGTCAATTTACCAAAACGTGAAAAGCCCCCTTTAAGTGTTGGTATACGAATTTCATATACTCGTTTACGATACGCAGTTGAATGTAACATTACTTGATTTCAGTTTATATGGAATGATTTTTTATTTCATTATAAATTGAATTGGTGATTATTCAATCTGTCTGTTTAGTAAATGTTTTATATTATTTTTGTTTTTTGCAAATTTGTAAAGTATATACTTCGTATGTATTTTTTTTTATTATCGAAATATGACCCAATAATGGCTGCATAATCAAACAAACAAAAACGCCCGCAATGTGCGAAAACAATTAACACCCACTTAAATTCCAGGTTGATTCAAGTAACGTATTTTATTTAATTGGTATATCTGTTTCGTAATACATTATTTGTTGAGATATCAACAATTCATTCTGATTCATATCGAATTGAAAGCCACATTTTTATCACATACTATAAATAGTTTTTATTAGAAATTGAGAACCTTTCCTGTTATAAATATGAATTCAAAAAATTCTGTCTTGCAGTATGGATGCCTTTATGAATTGCATTCTGAGTACATGATATTTATGGGATTAAAGGGACTGTCAACCGCGATTGACGAAAAAAAAAGTTCTGAAATACCGCATTTTTTACAATTATTAGTTGATATTGATCAAAATATCACGACTGGCATATTACATTACTTAAAAAAACTTGTTAAGTTTTCATATGTTTAGTATATTTGATGATACATTTTATTGGGTAGGTCTACCAGGTAACTACCGGTTAACTATAAACAACGCAAGTAGATTGATCATTATCGTCACGTGGAAAACCCAGGCATGCAAATTATGCATGTGTAGTGAATTGTATATATTTTATATATAAAATGATCAATCTACTTACGTTATTTATAGTGTGTATATCGTTATGTCACCTATTTTCGCGATGTACTTTCGATTTCACATCGCGAAATTTTATTACCGAATATACTGAAAATATGAACTGTTTTCAAGTAATGTAATATACCAGTCGTGATATTTTAATCAATATAAACTAATAGTTAAAAAAAATACGGTATTTTATAACTTTTCTTTTTTCGTCAATCGCGGTTGACAGTCCCTTTAAACCATGAATGTTTGTCCTGTCCTATTTGACTGGAAATGAAAGTCCAGGTCACGATATATTATCATATTTAATTAATATGATTATCTGCATGTCTCACAAACATTTTTTAAATCAGATTCGTTTTGTCTTAAAATGTTTACATATTGTGAAACTGTATTACAATGTGGGGCCAGTTAGCATAAGCGGATTTTATTACAACAGACTAAAGAACATTGAATAGACTTAATAACTTTTATACACGAGAATATTGAACTTTGTTACGACATACTTTAGAACGTTTTTTTTATAGAACAGACTAGATACTTTTCTGATACAGCAGACGTAAGAACATCCTGATACAACACACTAAAGAACGTTGATATAACAACTAAAGAACTTTGATACAACATACTAAAAACCATTGATACAACATACCAAAGAACGTTTAATAAATCCTAACCCTTTGCATGCTGGGAAATTTGTCGTCTGCTAAAATGTCGTCTGCTGAATTTCTAAAATTAGCATTTTCTTCGATTTTTTCAAAGAATATTATCAGAATAGCAAACAGTTTGGATCCTGATGAGACGCCACGTTCTGTGGCGTCTCATCTGGATCCAAACTGTTTGCAAAGGCCTTCAAAATTCGGTTCCCGCACTGAAAGGGTTAAGAACATAAACACGACAGACTAAACACATTTTCATAAAAATGGGCCAGTCGTTTATGTCACAGGAGGGAAGCCCATAGTATATTTTTTCCATATATATGCTATAAAAGAAACAAGATGTGCAACTTCATTTGCCGAAAAACAAGACCATCTTTACTGTAAACCATTTAACTCGAACAATTTTTAACGAATCAACTACACACCGGTTTTTTTCGAAAGCTTATAAAATAATTTATCAGGAAGAATTAACATCAGTACCATTGATCCAGAGAAACGGAAACAAGAAATATCTTTAAAAAAGATAAACGGCGTTGATAGTTCAATGAATGAGATCAATGATAGCGAATGTCTTTTTCTGTGCAGTTCTTAGCTGCATCACACGCAGTACGGGATGTTACGCGGAGTTTTCGCGGCTTATTTTACAATATTACATATTGCTGGTCATAAACCTTTAGATACAAAACAGAAAACCAAAAGAAGAATGGAAGTTAAACTAAAACATATGAGTCAACCGGCATCACGCGAAGTATCCGTTTTTATAGGCGCGTTCTTCGAACAAACCTGTTTTAGTGGTTTGTCGGACATTGCTATATGATTCGATTATTAACAGTTTCGAGAATCATCGCGCTCATGCTTAATACAATAGTCAATATGGTGGAATAATTATTGTTAAATTAATCTAAAATAATATTTATCATTGTATTGTTGAAAACACATTAATAATCTAGTATTGACAAATCTTATTTATATTGCTGAATATCTTCATTTAACATATTTCTATTCTAAAGAAAAGTCCAGGTCACCTAGTTCACGGATAGAGTCTTTATTATATAACGATCATTTTACTGGCTGCGAACTCCGGTGATGAACTGTATATAAACTCTGACTTTCACACACCGGTCGCGAATGACCCGAAACCTCGCGGGTTGAAATGCAATGCATTAAAGTGAGGCCTCGCTTCCACTGCTCTTTATACTTTTACATGTTAACATGTTGACATGAATATGGAAGTAAGTACTAAATATGAGAACATAGCCTTTAGTATAAACGCTTTTGCGCTGGTAATTCTCTGAAAATAAAAGGTGCACGCACAAACTGTATTTATGTCGAGAATTGATTGTAAAACTGTTCTATCTATTGAGCCTTTTCATTAGAGATAAAATTGTTTCATGCAGTATCACAGTGTTACAAAGACGCGGATATGTTTCCAATGTTTTGGTGTTATACTCAAATCAGCCAATGGAATAAATGAAGTGTATTCATTCGTACCTAGCCGCGGGAAATTTTATTTAAATATTATTGGACACTTACAAAGGTCAGGTCAGGTGAAAAGCTGGCTTAATACAGCACACCGAAAAAATAAGAATACTATGGGCTTCTCTCCTGTGGTTTATGTTTTTAATCATAACCTGCAGATCAAGAATCCTTCTATCGTTGATCGCTCACATACGTTCATTATTGATATGTGAACAATATCGCTACCAAGTTCCACACCGTTCACAAAGCATTGTCCGCTGCCAAAGATTGTTGTTATAGATTACACGATGAAACGATCATACACACCACGTGCGGTGGGAAATTGCGCGTTCAACCAGGTGCGTTCTATGTCAATTAACCCAAAGTTAATTTACGATGTACTTTGTTTGAACCCAAATAGAAAATAGAGGAAATACAGCTGATGAATCCAGTTGATCGTACGGACAAATTCTGTTACGAATTCATCGATGCAAAAAAGGCGATCTGGGAAAACGGGGCCTAATGGATGTGCGTAAAGAGTCGTCTTAGATTAGCCTGTGCATTGCGCACAGGCTAATCAGGGACTACACTTTTCGCCTTAACTGGATTTTGAATAAAAGGAGACTTCCTTTAAACGAAAAAAACAACAACACATACACAACTAACAGTTACAAGCTAATCTAAGATTAGACTTTACGATAATGCATTAAGCCCCAATTTCCCAGAGCGCTGTTTAAATATATTGGAACTCAAGTTAAATAGTTTGCCGCATATTATTTGTTTTATTTTATTTTGTGCAACTAGTTTTAATGTATATTTGTGAAACTATGGTGTTGTTTGATTTTACCTGTATTGTATATGCAATTGAACTGGTAACTTACAACCTTAAATAAAGAATTTATTTATAGATACATAAATTTTACACCAGATTATGTTTATTGAATTTCATTATTCATAAAGTGTTCTCATATATACTCAGTTTTTGTATAATAAAGACAAGTAACAGATCAAAACTACTCTGCATGCTAGGTGTCGGTGCTGGAAATACTGCGGGAAAAACTATATTGTGGGAGCGTGGTGTAATGGGAGGATGCTGGTCGAGGAATCGGAAGCTCTCTGGTTCGAATCCCGCTCAGATCATAGATTTTTCTTCCTGCGCAAACAATCAATCCCACGCTTGCGTCTGTCCACCCAGGTGTTTAAATAGGCGTCTGTCCACCCAGGTGTATAAATAGGCGTCTGTCCACCCAGGTGTATAAATAGGCGTCTGTCCACCCAGGTGTATAAATAGGCGTCTGTCCACCCAGGTGTATAAATAGGCGTCTGTCCACCCAGGTGTATACATAGGTACCTGTGGGGGTATAAGCCAATGTGCCGTGGCTGCATACTGCGCCGAATGTGCCGTTGCTGCATACTGCGCCGAATGTGCCGTGGCTGCATACTGCGCCGAATGTGCCGTGGCTGCATACTGCGCCGAATGTGCCGTGGCTGCATACTGCGCCGAATGTGCCGTGGCTGCATACTGCGCCGAATGTGCCGTGGCTGCATACTGCGCCGAATGTGCCGTGGCTGCATACTGCGCCGAATGTGCCGTGGCTGCATACTGCGCCGAATGTACCGTGGCTGCATACTGCGCCGAATGTGCCGTGGCTGCATACTGCGCCGAATGTAAACGGACGACTTATATCTCAATGATCGGGAGGGGGGGGGGGATTGTCGAAGTCGATTGAAGATGAGTCTAGTATTATCATCAGACTATAAACCCATGCATTTGTATTTACAAGTACAATCGCTGGCAAATTGACATTATGCAAAATAGGGTATATACAAAAGATTGTCTTCTTTTTTGTGTTTTTGTTTTCTATGAGTGCACGGGTTTTCAACATATCATATTACGTCCGCGGAAATTGAGATGAACACAAATAAGGAGATAACGCTAAATATCATAAACACTAGCATATATCCATCCAGAACTGTGCGTAAAACACGTTTAACTGTATGATACATTTCAGCTCGATCTTTGGCAGAAAAGTGTTGAACTTAAGTAGTAGTTCTGTCATCACAAAGTATTCAGGTGAGCGAACAGCTAAAACAATCTTAGAACACCGAAAGATGAACAACCGACAACACAATACTAGTCATCGTTGTCTACTGTGATCCAACGTTTAACAAAATAGCAATCTCAATAGCATAAACCAAAACAACACTTACTACATTGCCACCCGCAGGTTTTTTTCTAATTATTTTTGTCATGATTATGCAACAATGAACCGGATAGACGCCAAGTCCTCTGCAACAACTTCAAAGGATGTGTCAGCATTCGTTGGTAATGATGGCTTCAATAATGAGTTCACAACAATGCACTCAAGACCTCACCATAAAGACAACTAGCAGCAGTGTAAAACTAAGTACAACTCATGCTATTCATTCTGATTTATTTCTGAAATGTTTGCTGCCACAAAGCGCTGTACCAGAACGCATACAAACAGACACTTACACACTCAATATTTACATAGAAAATACCAGCTAACTTGCTACGAATTGTTTTGTCATGGGAACCCAACAGTCTTCCCAAAAGAAACAACTTACGGAAAGTGCTAATTGCGCAAGATAACTATTGGAATGTTTCCCCCGCAATACACTTAAAAGAAAGAACATAAAGAACCAAAAACAACCACTACAAAGCTGCTGTATAAGATCTGCAAAATGAGATATCGTAATTTCACAACATTTATGCACTTATGAGACAAAGATCTGCAAAATGAGATATCGTAATTTCACAACATTTATGCACTTATGAGACAAAGATCTGCAAAATGAGATATCGTAATTTCACAACATTTATGCACTTATGAGACAAAGATCTGCAAAATGAGATATCGTAATTTCACAACATTTATGCACTTATGAGACAAAGATCTGCAAAATGAGATATCGTAATTTCAGAACATTTATGCACTTATGAGACAAAGATCTGCAAAATGAGATATCGTAATTTCAGAACATTTATGCACTTATGAGACAAAGATCTGCAAAATGAGATATCGTAATTTCACAACATTTGTGCACTTATGAGACAAAGATCTGCAAAATGAGGTATCGTAATTTCACAACATTTATGCACTTATGAGACAAAGATCTGCAAAATGAGATATCGTAATTTCAGAACATTTATGCACTTATGAGACAAAGATCTGCAAAATGAGATATCGTAATTTCAGAACATTTATGCACTTATGAGACAAAGATCTGCAAAATGAGATATCGTAATTTCACAACATTTATGCACTTATGAGACAAAGATCTGCAAAATGGGGTATCGTAATTTCACAACATTTATGCACTTATGGGACAAAGATCTGCAAAATGAGATATCGAAATTTCACAACATTTATGCACTTATGAGACACAAAGTCAAATTGAATAACTACACATACAAAACAACAGTAAAAGGTGACTTTCACCATGTGTTAACACCATGTTATTGGCAATCGACTTAAAAGTCATTGAGTAATCTACAAACATTAGCAAGAAGGTGCTACTAATAGGTGTGTTTAATGACGAAGAAAATGTTGCTTTTCCACTCCACAGCGCATCTTAAAGTAAAAAGTCATCGACCAACACTAAATCGAGACTGCTAGTTATAGTTAAGAGGGATATCTAAAGGGTTTGAAAACCATGAGTAAAATTACCCAGTGCTTGACATTTTCAGGGGTCAAATAAAATTTTCAGGGGTAAAAATACTGAAGTCTAGATATTATATTTTTAAATATTTGTTGATTGATCTACATATGTTGCTTTGTATATCTTTAAGTATATTGCCTTACTTAAACCCCAACATGTTGTTGCTATACAATGTACTATACTTTTAATGTAAGTTTCATAATAACATGGTACAATAACATTTGCATCAAACTAATGCAAGGCAGACATTTGGAGGAGTCAAAAGTGACAAAATTGCAAAACGTTCGCACCATAAAGAAGGATTCTGCTTTTCACTTGGAATCCCTGGTTAAATTATACAATTTAACCGCGACACACTTAAAATTCTAACACTCATATACCCCAATGTACACAATATAATGTACGTTATAGTTGTGTCTGAGAACTTTGGTCTTTATGATTTTACTCCACAGCCTTCTACTTAATATAACTAAGTGAAACTCCAGCTGCTAAAGCAGTATTGCCTTTTCATTATATACAATATGTTGGTCCTTTACTTAAGGCACGTGACCAATTGCCAAAACTGTACGAAATAAAATAATACGAAACAACACACACACACACATAGAAGAATAAAGCTGGCGTCACCGCTTTGGAATGGTCAATGCAAAGAAATGGGGTTTTTGACCGGTTTTAGAGCGCTCAACCTCACACTTGGCCCAGCAATATACACGATACATATAAGTCCAACTCAAATTAAACAATAATAACAGGGATTTATCACGCATTCAATATGATTTCCATTTAATTACTCAATGATGGGAAGGAGACTAGAGCAACAGAGTTACAACTTTTTGAGGAACGATGAAATGAAATTAAACAACAAAGATTGGTAGAAATGGGTGTGTTTGATTACTTTCCATTTTCAGCTACCAACCTCCGCGGAGAGCTTTTACGGGAACTATCATAGATGGATCAAATCCCTGCCTTTATAACAAACCACGTGATAAAAGCCGAGTCGCGTAGACAATAATTTTCCTTTTGCTATTCTTACTTTTTTAAATTGAGGTAATTTGTATTTTAGTTCGAACCAAAACTTTTACAATTTTTTCAACATATAAAATAAAATGAAACTACTTTTCGCAACATAATACATAAACAAAAAAACATCTTACCAAATCTGGAAGGATTTTTTGTGATCGCAGATATTGTATTGTGAAAACATGCGTGGAGATTGTCTAGCCATCATACACCTAAAGTCATCAATAGCTACAACAAAGTGCTGATTTATTGTTTTCACGTGTACTCAATGGCTTCCGCCATGTTTGTCTCGACAATTGGAAAGCACTTAAATCAGCAAAGACAACAACAACAAGTATCGAAAAAGCTTTCTGACTCAGTGCTTGCAAAAGTACAAACGGTTTGTTTCTGGGAAAAACATTTTCCAATTGCGCGAGGTTCTCAACTCGTAAACAACCGGATAAGATCCAAGCAATCCGAGAAGACAAAAATATGGGAAAGAGATGTACTTATCTGTCGGTTCAATGATAGTTCAAAGGTCAGTAATACTTTAAAAAGATACATGAACGTGCTGTAAAAACGTTACCTGAAGAATTCATACTTGAATCGGTTCTGATCGACGATGAGTAGGTCATGCGAGTTGTGTATCGTGTTATTGCTTAAAATTTGACCCGGTATTTGTTAAAAAATAATGCAAGATGTTTACATTTCAACAAAGGAAATTTGTTTCAGCGTTCAACAAGACCAAGTTCATGAACATCGCTGCAAACTTAATGAAGTTATGACTGTTTAAAGCGATGTACCCTATTGTCGGGTCATTTTACGTTGAATACCTTGTTATATACATATTTGATTGTGAAATATTATTTTTCAGAGAAGTTGATTTTGCAAAAATTTGATTATGTTTCATTTAAAACGATTTTTTTACTAATTAATATCATAGCCACATGCTTACCATCAGTCGAAAAAAATGAGAGATTTTTTGTGTTTATGTAAAATTCGTGAAACCACGTAATCAACGAAATAAATGTCCAACGCATAGTAAAGATTTAAAGGGAATGTCAACCACGACGACGAAGAAACGAAAAGTTCTAAACTACCGTATGTTTTTACAATTATTAGTTTATATTGATTAAAATATCACGACTGGTATATTACATGACTTGAAAAAAAGTTGTAAAGTTTTCATACTTTCAGTATATTCGGTAATAAATTGTACTGGGTATGTCTACCAGGTAACCACCAATTATCTGTACATAACGTCAGTAGATTGATCATCATCGTCTCGTGGTAAACCCAGGAATGCAAATTGTGCATGCGTAGTGAATTGTATATATTTTATATATAAAATGATCAATCTACTTGCGTTATTTATAGTGTGTACATCGTTATGTCACCTATTTTCACGATGTACTTTCGATTTCACATTGCGAAATTTTATTACCGTATATACTGAAAATATAAACTGTTTTCAAGTAATGCAATATACCAGTCGTGAAATTTTAATCAATATAAATTAATAACTGTAAAAAAAAACGGTATTTTAGAACTTTTCTTTTTTCGTCATTCGTGGTTGACAGTCCCTTTAAAATTAAGAGTACATCGGTAAAGTGTTTAAAATACACTGAAACATAATTGGTAAATGAACAGATAGGGTGTGTTTTAAAGTGCAAAAATTGTCATCTTAATGACTATTTACAAAACGCATGCCTTACTGGGTTGCCACTCAAGAATGATGCCAGCAATTATATAGGCTAACGCCCGGAACTGCAATCTGTCTATAAACAATAGTAATTTTCTGGCAGTTGCAAGTCAGTTTTTACGGACTAAGAGACTACTGTCCGGTGTTGAAAGCAACTTGTTCGCCACTTAACCTTAGTGGAAAATATTTCCGACTGATAGACGGTTTGTAACACTGAAAGCCAGATGACATCCAAACATCTGTACCAGTATTAAAAGTAGTCGCCGTGGTATTGTGTCCGTCTAGCGGTTTTGGTTTCGATCCCCACTGTGGGAGCGTTCTTTAACCCCACCCAAAAGACACAAAGTACTGAATATAGGCCCAAGCAACGGCTTCGACGGCGTGTCAAATAAGTTGTAAGTACTTTATATGCAGAGAAGCTAATCTAACTCGGTTTAAACTAAAGATCAGTATCCATAATATATTTACCTATTAAACAATAAGGGAAAGTAGATTCCCTATTATAATTTGAGTGTTTAGTCTGAGTATTGTGCAGGTGAATAGAACTTCCAAATGCAATAAAGAACAAATGCAAAAGTCAATATTATACAGTGACAAACACATAATTATTATATTCGTTAATTCTTAGGGACGTTTTCACATATTGTGGCTTGTATTGGAATTTGTCATTAAATGCTTTATATTGATACCTGTAGACATTTGATCTAAAAAGCTCGTGTAAAAAAACTAATATAAAATTAAAGAAAGACAAAAAGTAACCCTCAACTGGGCTCGAACCACTGACCCCAGGAGTAAAAGTCTATCGCTTAAACAACTCGGCCATCCGTGCTCATACTATGTTAGTTTTATTGTAAACTTTACATAAGCAATCCTTGTAGTGTCTCAAAATAAAACAACAACAACTGAACCCTCCAAATTATTCAATCGTTTCGCGTTGACACGCTCTATAATTTTCAGGTTTTTAAATCGTCAAAAGATGAATATAATGGATATTTTAGAGCATGGTAAATGTTCGGTATAACTGTTTCCTCACAAATATAATAACTACAACGAAAATTTACGCATCTGAAACATTTTGTTTTATTTTGTCAATTTACCAAAACGTGAAAAGGTCCCATTATGCAAGTGTTACATGACAAGTCAAGTCAAGTCAGGTCAAGTCAAGTCAACTTTATTAATGAAACAGAGGCCTCCGGCCCAAAATATATATCATGTAATATACAGGAATTGCAAAGTTGTGTCCTAGTGGTATTATTCAGATGTTAATGTTAGTACATGTATCTAGTCTTTTTCTAGAATTCATAGGAACGAAAACATACACTGCAGATTTTCTACATACATATCATGTAATATATAGAAATTACAAAGTTGCGTCATAGTAATATTATACAGATATAAAGTCTCTAGTCCTTTCTAGAATTCATAAGATAGAAAAAATACACTACAGTTGTGACAGTTATCAAATTAGCCTTCGTCCGTACGTTAGGTAGCACCTCTTATCATCTTAATTTATATATTTTATAGTGCAGATTGAAAATAAATGTAAGATTATACAGCTATCTTTACCTCGAACCACATATCGTCCCATTGGTTCAAAAAGGTACCATGCGGAATTGATATAAGAAGGGACTTTTTGCATTAATGGGGCGATCTTTGCCAATTGTTTTCTTTACTAAATGTTTGTAAGCAGTCTAATTTTATCTTAAATTTATCTTTAAAGAGTGGAACTTTACGACTGCAGAAAACACAAAGATTTTCTTCAAATATATTTCTTAGTCGTGCTTCTGAAGCTGCCCGAACCCAATCTCGCGTTCGTTCGTAAATGTTCGGATATCGCAGCCGGAAATTTACATATAATATATTGTGACACACAAAAATAAAAACAAGCATTTTGTATCGCGTTAAATCTATGTTACCAGACCACATCTAGCGTTAACATTTTGACTAATGCTGTAAGGAACATATATTGTTTGTGCGTTAACTTTATTTTTCGAGATATTGCACGAAATATTCGTTGGTTTTAGATATTTATGGGCTTTTAGATTCTTTTTATAACCAAAGGTGCTCATTGTCATATAAAAATTGAATGTATTAAGGTTATTGTATCCCTCGTGTATTGTTGTTAATTGAAATTGTCCCTATAATGACGTTTCAAAAATATACACGTTTTTTACTGGAATCTATACAGTGTATATACATTATAACATATTCAGCGCACTCAAGTTTTACAATGTTTCTATATTGCAACCATAATCGATCAGCCAGCATCGCTTTACGGACAGGTACATATTACTGGCTGAACAGCACGTTTCTACACCTATCCACCCTCCACTCCAACAGAACCAGGCTGATTTTGAGAACACGCTTTAGCACGCGCAAATAATACATGCATGCACCGTTGGGAGCTGAAATCTATCTATCTGCTGACGTCAAATCGCTAAACCATGTACATGGAAGTTTCTCTGAACTTACTTTGATACGAGGATTTATTGCTATAGGCTCCCACCCAAAACAAAAATACCCCGCATGTGCATGTACTCATTTATCTCTGTAAAGACAAACTGGAATAAGATAATAGTTTACGATTCAAGAGAAAAACGCCTTAATGTTAAAAAATAACCCTGTCAAATCGACGTTTTATGAGGCAAATTAAGCCAATATATTTTGGAAAATTTGTAAGACCCGGTTTCATTTGTGTCCAATTTTTGGGGCAAACTTTGCAAATGTCTGGCACTACTTTAATTGTGTTGCATTTCCACTACTTTCCTAATAATTTGGTTAAGTAAACAACCCACACTTTTTTCAGTCAGTATCAAGTATTTGGTGCTGGTAATTACGTGCTAATACGAAATATATTTGTTATAGTTACGATCTAGTTCGAATTGCTTAATCGTAGTCGTAATCTACAGCTGGTTTTCCACTTGTGTACATATACGATCTAAAAATGATTTTACCACTCGTATTTAGTATATGTTTTGAGTTTCTTAAACGTTATTACGATCTACAATAGGCTAATTAGTCGTGTTTATCTATAGAGTCGAGTTTCGTATTGTAGTTACGATCTACGGACTTATTTGTGTTATCGTTTCATGGTTGGCAAACGTAAACATGAACTTGTGTTTGCCAAAAATGCCATCTGACCTACCCATTACTAAAATACATTTGCAGGTAATTGCAAAAACAAAAAAACTAACAAAATTTTAGTCTTGGCCTTAAATCATTTCAACCATGATATGTTACAAGCGAAAGTTTAACCAAAAGACGGCATTTAAACCTGCATTTCAACAAGATAACTGAATATCAAACTACCCTCAAACCAAATTACGTTATATAAACCTATATTTTAACCAGATGACTGAATATGAAGTTATATTCGTCATATCAGACAAGTTTTAACCAGATTTCGCCACTTCTATTAAGGCCAATCTGAAAACCACATGGACAAAATAATCAACCTTTATTGTAACTAGGTGAGCGACGTCATATCAGCTTTTATTTTTACCATATGATGTATCAACCAATATTGTGTATCAGATGCCGAAAGTTAATACGATATTTTTTTAAAGTTGGCATCATGCAAACCTTTATGTAAATCAAATGAAGTCACATGAACCTATACTTCAACCAGATTGGGTCATATCCACATATTTTATCACAATATGACGTCATTTAACCTTTATTGTAACTTGATTACGTCGCACGAAAGAAAGCTTTAACTTGGCATAATATTAACCATCGTATGACGCCAGCATCACAAGCTTGTTAAACTCGCTTCAACCAATAAAACAACCAGATTATGCCAAAATAGCCCGTATTCGAACACTGAATTAACCATGTTCACTTCTACACGTGTAGCGCGTGGTTCACGTTGTGGAATTCTGATCAATACATGACAGTCTATTTATCCAAGTTATCTTCCTCATTTGATTGTAATTTTCTGTGAAGTAATTTGCGATATAAGCCGATAATTATGAGCTAAAAGCTCATTAGTCAGTGGAATTATGGGGAATTAATGGACAAAATGTTGCGTGGAGCTTTTCGTTAGTACTTATTGTGTCGGTGCCAGAAATACCATCAATACCCGCGTAAGTAATTTCGGTAAATAAGCACACTAAGTGTGCCAGAAATAACAACAATATTCACGTAACTAATTTCAGTAAATAAGCGGAACTAATAAATACCACTAGCACAACACCTGTCGTCCTAAGTGGTATGTGTTGTGTTAGATACTATTTGCTATTTCGCTAATTACTTACCATGCCTGAAGGTGCGCTATCCAGTGTTAGCAAAACCATATTTTCAGTCGCCGCCTTCCATATATCACACTGAGCAATGTTTTAGCAATGTTCCTCAGCACCCGTATGCTATAAATCCGTACACAAACTGTAAGCGGCGAGAACAATATATCGGGACTACCTTAATGTTTGAGAGTGTAGCACAAAATACGGGAAAACTTTCCAGCGCTTATGTTTTCTTGATCGCGATCATAAAAAAGATGGGAAAGGGATGACTCACCCGTCAGCTCTTGTATCAAGGTAAACTACACGCGTACATAGCGGCTGCCGAAAATCGCTTTTCGCTGGATTGATTTTGCCGCATGGTGGTTAAGATATCGACGAAATCGTAAGGCGTACGAGCGCCGCGTCTTTAAACCGATTAACGAAATGATTATGTGACGTCTATTTCTGTTATAATAATCATTTTAAACGTTTCTAACATCATTTACGCTGCCATTCGAAAGCGCGAGCTCCTAAAAATGTATGTTTTAATTTCGATATCGAATCAGATTGTCAGTTTAAAAGTGGCACCATTTCATTAAAAAACACACACAAACAACAACATTGATTTTCATATACGCATATAAACATTGTATAACAACAAGTCAATAACAGGATTTAAAAGTATTATAAAAATTCAACGCCACAAAGAAAGAATTCAGAAATGCTTGACTATAAATAAATTAGTAATATACGTAGTTTGGTCAATTTTAATGATGAAATAATTATTAACTGATTTTATTGTTCGTATGGATTAAAAACTAAAGTATCTTTCGTAATCTCGAGAACTTTTGATGACGTCACAATTCATATAAAACATTAAAGTAATTGGGATAATTTGTTGACGTGTATTTTACTGACACATCGTATTTAGTTTAAACCTTTGTTATTTATCTAGAGAATTCCATAGAAAATAAAATCATCAGCAAGCCGAATGCTTGATTCGTTTATTTATAGTTTTATTTATTTTACGGCTAAGTTTGTTTATAAACTATCGCCATTGTTAAGCATTGATAGTGGTCGCCATATAAAGAAACTTATCCGTAAGCCAATGTTTATAGTGCTGCTAAAGTACAAACGCGCTATAAGTAACGTAAATTATTTAGACATTGTTACCATCTAGATCTATATTCCTAGAAACAATACTTTCCACTACAAAATAAAAGCATAAGGATTGATGCGGAAATAGACATTGGTTTACAAGTATTCGACATGCTATTGACGCTATGTGAGATTTATGTGTCTGCCCGCAGTATCAAACAAAAAAGAAGGCTCCCAATATTTGAAACCCATTGCTTGTAAGCTTTACGGATCTGCCGAACTGAATTTAGATCTACTGTCATTGTTTCATTTCCAGTTGAGGTATAGCACATGCTCGGTCTCGGTGGTATTGGTTAATCATCGGATTGACGAGTGTCATTTGTGATTAATGAAGATTGGAGACTATTAATACGTCATCATTAGGTACGACGTCACATTGAACACGACCTCATTAAAAAATATCATGGAATCAATACGTACCTCGCTCTGGGGCAACCCGGTTTAATGCATGTGTGAAAAACGTCGTCCCAGATTAGCCTGTACAGTTTAGAATAGGCTAATAAGGGTAAACACTTTCCGTCTAAACTGGATTTTCGCTAAGAAGAGATTTACTTTTCACGAAAGATACAATAAAAGCGAAATATGTCGTCTCTTATTAGCCTGTGCGGACAGCACAGGCTAATCTCGGACGATCCTTTACGCACATGCATTATGTCCCGTTTCTTAACAGCGAGGCTCGTTAGCTCTAATACATAATAAATCTTAAGATAGCGATTTGTCGATATGTTATCGACTCATATGTAGAAATCGGACACAATATTAGTTGCTGTAAGAGTCCGAATTCTTTAGAATAGTTTTAAAGTCACGTGTTAATGTCAGCACAATACGCCTTTTTCATAGATTTCCGTACGACCATATTTTAGCACAGTATTTATGTAAGGTCCCGTCCGTCAAAAATTGTCAGCATATTTATTATTCGGTGGAATAGCAGGTGAATGGGGTTATTGCGTTCCCGTGTTACAAGTCGTCATTATTAGAGCTCGGGAACACGTTATTGTTGTATGATGGAACCATGAACCCTCGGATGTATTCGATAATAAGCCAGATTATAACAGGAACAATGGAGTTATAACCACGTCATCATGAGTAAAACTACACAATTAACCCGGCACAATATTTAAATTGCATTATGCTTTTGATCAGGACCAGTGTGGGTATTGTTGAAAATCGTGTAAGTACAAACCGTGATGTCCTGACGATACATCATTATCATGTACTACATCTACATTAGTTGATCTCGAGGGTATTTTTCAAATTACACATCTCATTTCATCTGATTTATTGAAATGAAATGTTCGGAAAACTAAACATGACCGAGTGGGGTCTATGAAGACGATCAAACCAGAAACCAAAATCCAAACCCTGCAGAGCATTTCGGACATCGACATTCGCTTGTAGATACATTCTTAATAGACGCAAATGCTAAATTAAAAAGCGCACAACTGGAGTGCCGTCAGCGCTTTGATGTTTTCTATTGAGTTGTATTTATTGTCCTTTGTTACACCGACAACTAGTCATAAGCCGTAGATAAAAGATTTACAGATTGTAACATGAAATACTCTCCTGATCATGTTAATGGTGTTTTGTTATTCCTCGAACTTCTTCTTCATCCAGGTGTTGATGTTTCGTTATTCCTCGCACTTGATCTCCATCCAGGTTTTGATTTTTGTCCAAAACCCCTCTCCATTTTCAGCGTTTCATAACACTCACTATAATTTGACATGACGCGTGTCTGGTACATGTATGCGCGTTTTCCACCCGATGTGATCCGTAACTGTCAAATGGCTGTTTATATATTTGTTTTGTTTTTCGACACTATTATCAACTCTTCGACCATGTTATGTGGCATCAAGTGAATATAAAATAATAACTTGCGGCACGTCGTACTAATTACCTTCGTATTATTTAAAAACGAAACAATTTTAAAAATATGTTGACCTTTACCAATTGCAAGGGTATGGCTAAACCATGCCATCTGCGCATCGTCTCAATGCCCTTCACATTTGAGCCAAGGTTCGTGAATATCCGTCAAAGCGAATCGGAAATAAATTCGACCCATTGATGCAAAAAGGCACCATGTGCCTTCTAATTTCAATGTCATATGGTATCTTTTTGCACCATGGGGGCGATATAGGGCGGTCACGAAAATGAAAGCTCAAAACTGTGACCTTGAAATACAAACCTTGACAATGAGTCTGCAATACTGACTCATTTCTTCTGCGCGTCTTCTTAATGCACTGAACTCATGAGGAAAGTTTCATTCAATTCGTCAAAGAGTACGGACAGAAAGACTGACAGATTTACCTCCGCTCAGAGATTTGTCTGGAACCAGCACAGCTGGATTATATCCATGCCTTCATAACCAACCACGTGATGATAGCCGAGCCATGTGGTACACTAATTTTACCATTGTTATTTTTACTTTTTTTTAATTTAGATATTTTCAGTGTGAGCGTTAGCTCACGCTAATGTTACAGACCATATTTTGCAAATCAGTTTGTGCTTAGAAACCTTAACTACGGTATGAAAGACAACCACTGCCTGTTGAAGCAGACGACAAATGCCATTCTCCTAGCAGAGTTGTCGTTCGTGCCTCAACATACATGTGAATGTGATGAACCGCAGTGTATTTGCCTTTTTAGTTCACCACTGGCACACTGCAGAGGGTTTATATGACTAATAGTGTTTAACAGCTTTTTAAATACGGGATTGGTCAGTCTGATGTTTATCATTGAAATCTGTACATATTGGCTGCTTTCAGTGAAAACGGGGCTTAAAGCTAATCAAGGAGGACATTTTACAACAGCGAACACCTACAGTGCCTTAAGCGCTTTGATTTAATTATGCAACTTCACTGATTCTCTATTTTCAAAATATAGCAGAAAATAATACTACTTTTCATAATATAATACTTCAACAAATCCAACCAAATCTGGTAGGATTTTCTTGTGATAGCAAGGAACGAGAACTCTGCCTGGAGATTGGGATTGACTGACAGACGAAGGTCATTCAATTCCTAATAAAGCTTTGCGGTGGTGGCTTAAAATGTATGATTGGATCAGCTTATTGGTAAACTTTGCATAACATTGTGAACATCAGATTATTGTCATGAATCAGAGCTAAAAATGAAATCTGCTTGCATCAAATAGAAGTTTAAATCTCTGAATTAAAGTATGGAAAGTTGAGTCTGAAGACACGGGCGTCAAAATACATATACTAGTAGTTAAAATCTTCAGTCATTATTGTTTATAAAACTAACAAACAGTTCCAAAACAACAGTCATAAGATAAAATAAAAAAAGGCATTGCAAATACATGTAATTTATTCTAAACGAGACTTGTTCATGCTTTGTCTGAACTGTTTAAAATTCGATATACAATTGCACAAAACACGCGCAAGACGTGTGAAAACTAGTAAAATGCCATTGACACTTAAGACCCCATAACATATGTCTGGACAGAAACAAGTACACTATAGAGTGGTAGAAAACATGTTGGGAGTATATAAACTATTATAAAAACAAACAACAGTATGAGAGACATATTTCTCCTAAAATGTGTAACAGTGGAAATAACTTTCTTAACATTAAGGTATATCAGCTGTTTAAGTTTCGGCGAGACCAACACGGCAGTTAAAGATGAGTTCAAAACAAAACTTGGTACTTACGTTTGTATGAACGGACGGACAAGTTCAATTCTAAATGCATTCCGCTACGTGGGGAAAAACAACTAAAATCAATGACATCAAGAAACTCTTTTGAGACCCAAATGCTATTAATGCCGTTTTCGACTTGAGCTTGGCACAGTATTGATCAACCCCCCACCCACCCCTATCGAATCGGTACATTAGCGTTTATAATCAACTTTATATACGTGCACATCATCACACAATAACACGAATCATTACATTAAGTTAACGTCTATCTACTAAAAGTTTACCGTGTAAAATAATGACCGGTTGATTTTTGAGTTATTATTTAGTCGAATCTTAACCCATTTATGCCTAGCGTCTAGAAAAAAGGCCTTGGCAAACAGCGGAGACCCACATGAGACGCCGCATGATGCGGCGTCTCATCAGGGTCTGCGCTGTTTGATTAAAGGAATTTCTGTAAGAAATATTCTAAATATAGAAACAAATATACTAGACATCCCTAATTTTGGAAATAAATTGATCCAATTAAGAAGGATGGGAGAGTCCACTAGGCATACATGGGTTAAACACATTTATTTACCTCGCCCTTCACTGGTTGATGTTTTACGGCGATGTTATCGTCTTTTCCTGAGCGGTCACATTCACATAGTATCAGGGTCAGGTAATCCAGACTTAGAGAGGGTATGTCAGTAGAGGTGAGCGGTCACACCACGTAGTATCTAGGTCAGGTAATCCAGACTTAGAGAGGGTATGTCAGTAGAGGTGAGCGGTCACACCACGTAGTATCAAGGTCAGGTAATCCAGACTTAGAGAGGGTATGTCAGTAGAGGTGAGCGGTCATATCCACGTAGTATCAGGGTCAGGTAATCCAGACTTAGAGAGGGTATGTCAGTAGAGGTGAGCGGTCATATCCACATAGTATCAAGGTCAGGTAATCCAGACTTAGAGAGGGTATGTCAGTAGAGGTGAGCGGTCATATCCACGTAGTATCAGGGTCAGGTAATCCAGACTTAGAGAGGGTATGTCAGTAGAGGTGACCGGTCATATCCACATAGTATCAGGGTCAGGTAATCCATACTTAGAGAGGGTATGTCAGTAGAGATGAGCGGTCACACCAGGTAGTATCAAGGTCAGGTAATCCAGACTTAGAGAGGGTATGTCAGTAGAGGTGAGCGGTCAAATCCACGTAGTATCAAGGTCAGGTAATCCAGACTTAGAGAGGGTATGTCAGTAGAGGTGAGCGGTCACACCACGTAGTATCAAGGTCAGATAATCCAGACTTAGAGAGGGTATGTCAGTAGAGGTGAGCGGTCATATCCACGTAGTTTCAAGGTCAGGTAATCCAGACTTAGAGAGGGTATGTCAGTAGAGGTGAGCGGTCACACCACGTAGTATCAGGGTCAGGTAATCCAGACTCAGAGAGGGTATGTCAGTAGAGGTGAGCGGTCACACCACGTAGTATCAAGGTCAGGTAATCCAGACTTAGAGAGGGTATGTACAGTAGAGGTGAGCGGTCATATCCACGTAGTATCAAGGTCAGGTAATCCAGACTCAGAGAGGGTATGTCAGTAGAGGTGAGCGGTCACACCACGTAGTATCAAGGTCAGGTAATCCAGACCTAGAGAGGGTATGTCAGTAGAGATGAGCGGTCACACCACGTAGTATCAGGGTCAGGTAATCCAGACTAAGAGAGGGTATGTCAGTAGAGGTGAGCGGTCACACCACGTAGTATCTGGGTCATGTAATCCAGACTTAGAGAGGGTATGTCAGTAGAGGTGAGCGAACAAATCCACGTAGTATCAAGGTCAGGTAATCCAGACTTAGAGAGGGTATGTCAGTAGAGGTGAGCGGTCATATCCACGTAGTATCAGGGTCAGGTAATCCAGACTTAGAGAGGGTATGTCTGTAGAGGTGAGCGGTCACACCACGTAGTATCAGGGTCAGGTAATCCAGACTTAGAGAGGGTATGTCAGTAGAGGTAAGCGGTCACACCACGTAGTATCAAGGTCAGATAATCCAGACTTAGAGAGGGTATGTCAGTAGAGGTGAGCGGTCATATCCAAGTAGTATCAGGGTCAGGTAATCCAGACTCAGAGAGGGTATGTCAGTAGTGGTGAGCGGTCACACCACGTAGTATCAAGGTCAGGTAATCCAGACCTAGAGAGGGTATGTCAGTAAAGGTGAGCGGTCATATCCAAGTTCTATCAGGGTCAGGTAATCCAGACTCAGAGAGGGTATGTTAGTAGAGGTGAGCGGTCATATCCACATAGTATCAATGTCAAGTAATCCAGACTTAGAGAGGGTATGTCAGTAGAGTGTTGATAGATTAACCGGTCTTCTGCTGTTTGGTTGGCAGATTGTTGATCGGTTGATAAGTGAGTCATGTAGTTTGTTTGTTAGTCAGTCGGCTTGTATCGGTACAACATAGACAAGCCTTTTGGGTGTCTCGCTAGTTTCTAGTTTGCTTTTCCCATTGGTGTTTTTATGAGTGTCTGTGTGTGCGTGCGTGCGTCTGTATGAGTGTGCTTGTGCGGTTGCGATTGGGTTATCTGTTACATTTTGTTTATTTTAAGTACACAACTATCAGTATGCATATCCATGTGAAAAAAACATATTTCAAGGGTTAACAACACCAATCTCTTTTACGTCATGGGGGATTAATGTTCATTCATTAACATTGAAGTGTTCATAAAAAAGCAATTACGATGTTATTTTAAATTCAGCTTTTTGACTCGAAAATGTCAACAGGTGGTTTATTGGTAATCATTGCCTGGCTTGACATTTATTGTCACAGAGGTAAATCTCAGGGGTTGGTGATACAGCTTGGGGTCGATGACAGGGCTAATTAAAATAATGCGACTTTTTTTAGCCGACTAGGAAAATGCGTCGTTTTATTCATAACATGTGTATTTTTTATTTCCCAAACATTCGAAGAATTGTTACATTTTGTCAAATTTTTCCTTGCATTTGTTGGTCTTTGCGATCGTTCAAATAGTTAGGAAAGGTGACACGTTAATATAACTAGGTCCTTTGCACACATTCCTATACAGTGTATACAGTTGACACGGAGTTGAAGCACATTAGTATGAATAAGTATTGATTTCATTATTTGTGTATTCTACAGTGTCATGATAATTACGGACTTTCCGTTTGTTCGTACATCGGTCGGCCTGTTTGTATCCTGACTTTTATTTTAAGGAATTTGTGTTCAGTTGTTGTCATGCCATGCATATGCAAATCGTTTTATATATTCACATGTCGTGTCGTGCATATCTTGTCATGTATAGACATGTTATGCCATTTTTAGACATGTCTTGCCATATGTAGACGTTTCTAGTCATGTATATGCATGTTGTGTCATGTATGGACATATCGTGTCATGTATAAACATGTAATGGCATGTTTAAACATGTTAAATGTTAAGTAAGAACATGTCATGCCGTAAATAGACGTGTGATGTTATGTAAAGACTTGTTCTGTAATGTATAGACATGTCTTACCATGTATAGACATATTGTGACTTGTATAGACATATCGTGTCATGTTATGTCGAGACTTGTGTATGTTTTTCGTGTCATGTTCTTGTATGTCACTTAATGCAACGTCATGTATAGGCAATTCACGTCATGTTTATGCGTGTCACGTCATGTTTATGCGTGTCACGTCATGATTATGCGTGTCACGTCATGTTTATGCGTGTCATGTCATGTTTATACGTGTCACGTCATTTGTATGTGTGTCACGTCATGATTATGCGTGTCACGTCATGTTATTGCGTGTCACGTCATGTTAATTCGTGTCACGTCATGTTTATGCGTTTCACATAGTATGTAAGCATTTTGTCATGTAAACATGTATTATTTCATTCTGAGGCATGGTATGTAAGGTATAGCCATATAATGCAAATTATATGCATGTCATGTGACTATTAGGCATGTCGAGTCATGTAAAGGCCTATTGTGTCATTTATATGTATTGTACGACATATGTAGCACAGTGCGTATCATGCATTGGCATTTCATGTAATGTGAAGGCAATTTACAAGAGGTCACTCGCCTAACCAATTGCTGCGTTTACATTATGTTCCCGGCAGCCACGGCAGTCCCGTTTGTTCGAAACGTATCGCGCGGTGTTACTGTTGCAATGTTTTACCTTTAATACAAGGTTTGCTAGGTTGTGCTAAGTTTCATCACGGTTTATCAAGGTAACCGTGGCGGCCTTCCGACGGTGCGCTAAGTTTTCATCCACGGTCTGCCACGGAAGTATAAATGTTGCTTCAAGGTACGATGCGTTCTGTTAAGTTCCCGCACGTTGTTTGCGTTTGCCATGCAGGTCTGATACGTTGTACAAGTTTGTCATTCATTTGTCACGTTCTGTCAAGGTACCGTGCGGATCAAACGTGAACATCCAAGAGGTTTTGGGTGCGATTGTACTCCCGGAACAGAAGAAAACTCTCAAGCAACAGTATTTATTATAACAAAATAATTCCAGTGACATGGATGTGAACGACGAGGATGATTTTGTGTTTGCCTGCATCACTAATAAAATCTTTGCGTTGTAAAGAGCTTAAAGAAGCACAAAAGTCAGGAAACAGACGAAGAATGAGGCCAAGGTCCCTGTGGGTTCTTGGTGGCATTATACTGATCGAGTGTTCACACTGAAATGAAAGTTTCCTTAATAGCACGGCTTTTATATACTCATCTTCAGACCGCGCGAATCGTATCAGACCGTACAAAAACTCAACTGACCTTAACGCAGCTGCCTGCAAAACGCAGCACACTGTAACGTGTCGGAATAAACACGTAGCAAAACGGCCGTCAATTATCCTAGCTTGACGTGGTAATCTTCACAAAACGTAACAAAACTTGATAGAAACTTAACATGTCGGGGAATGAATAGGATTCCCGTCAGAGTACGGACCATTTTCGGGTTCTGTTACGGCCTGCTACGTACTGTCAAGTTTTGTTGCGTTTAAAAAGATCTATCACGTTTCTCGTTTCCGCCATGGCTGCCGTGGCAAATTTTTCGACAGTTTAAAATTTTGGCACGGCAACCACAGCAACCTCGTTGTGTCACGTTTGGCTGCCCCGTTCCCCTACATTGCCTCACGTTCATCCCGTTTCCTCCACGGTGGCCAAAAACGTGATTGCCGTGGTCGCCGGGAACATAGTGTAAACGCAGCATTATAAAGGACGTGAGCTTCGCTCCTGGTGATGACAGCACTATTTTAGACATTCCTCTTTGTTAGACATGGTCCCTGTGGAGCTCAGAGACATAAATAACAAACTTGGCATTTATTACCAATAAAATATCCCGAGCGACTTACAAGCCAATAAAAGCATGGGGAATGTCAAGTAAAAAGTCACATCAACCAATTGTGGGCTTTTATTTAGTATTAAATTGAAGATTACGTAAAAGTTCACTGGTCTCGAGATGCGCGTAATTCTTGGTGTTGATGTTTACGCGCTTCAGGTAATGCATGTATATATGTGTCGCGTTCTGAAAAAACTGGGAATAATGCCTGTGCGTAAAGTGTCGTCCCAGATTAGCCTTTGCAGTTCGCATAGGCTAATCAGGGACAACACTTTCCGCTTTAGTGGTATTTTTCGTTTAAAGGAAGTCCCTATTTACCTAAAATCTATTTAAGCGGAAAGTGTCGTCCCTGATTAGCCTGTGCGGACTGCACAGGCTGATCTGGGAAGACACTTTACGCACATGCAATAAGCCCAATTTTCTCAGAACAAGACACAAATGTTTATTATGAGTACGCACTCATGTTGTCTTAAATAAGTACGTTTAATATATCCTTATCAACATATTTAAAATATCTTAAACTTTATACATTGCTAAACTTATTTGCAGAATGGAAATGTTTGTCTTTGTTTGTTGTTGTTTTTCTTTTAAATAAACAGTTTTGGCGAGATGTTGACGTATGTATTAACTTTTGTATAGGGAATTTGTAGCACTTTCGCTAAAGTTTAAAATGCTATTTTGTATATTTAAAGGGAATTACAGTTCACCTCATATTAAAAATACGTGTATAATTATTGATTAAGTACGACCTCGTCCCGATATAGTTACAAACACTCGAACCCTCATTCCGTCATATGTAGCAAGGTGTAATAATCATGAAATATAATTGAGCCTAGCTGTGGGAAAACGGAGCTTAATGCATGTGCGCAAAGTATTGTCCCAGATTAGCCGATTTAGTACGCTTATCAGGGACAACTTTTTCCGCCTAGACAGGATTAGCGTTCAGAAGAGATCCCCCTTTAAAGGGATCTTTTCACGGTTTGGTAAATTGACAAATTTGAAAAAAGTTGTTTCAGATTCGCAAATTTTCGTTTTAGTTATGATATTTGTGAGGAAACACTATTACTGAACATTTACCATAGTCCAATATAGCCATTATATGTATCTTTTGACGATTTGAAAACTTAAAAATTATAAAGCGTTGCAACGCGAAACGATTGAATAATTTGGAGAGTTCTGTTGTTGTCGTTTAAATTTACGAAACTACGAAGATTGCTTATATAAGGTATAAAATACTTTAACTGTGTATATCTGGCGGAATAGCCGAGAGGTCAAACGCGTTTTTACTTCAGACTAATTCCAGGACTCCGGGGGTCACTGGTTCGAGCCCTGGTACCGGCTACTTTTTTTTCCTTTTTTAAAATTTATTCTTGATTTTTTACTGGAGCTTTTAAGATCCAATTATTACATTTATCAATATAAGGCATTTAATGACAAACTTCAAAATATGCCAAAATCTGTGAAAAGGCCCCTTTAACGAAAAATGCACCAAGGCTGATAGCGTCGACACCGATAAGGCACAATTGTAAGTGGTAAAGGAGGCGTAACTTTAGCATTTGTTAACGTAAGATAATAAAACCAGCACATTCACAGCTTCATATCCTTAACAGGCACGGCCGTTAATCACGGGCGCTACCTCGATTGTTTTTAATAATGCGAAATATGATGAAAACATATAAAACGTATTCACCCTGCAAAAGTATCCATGAATTTTCAAAACATCCGGTCCTTAGTGCCAAATTAGCTCATTTATTAATGCATCGCAAAAAAGAGGTGGCGCCTGTGATTTACAGTCGTGACAGGGACCATGCTTTCAGGTTTTAAAATGTGTTTGTTGTAAAGTAGGATACTTCATCGGATATGTTTGTTTCTAGGGACAAACAGACAGACGGGCGGACGGCGTCTATAGGGAATCAAGTATACCAAGTTTATTTCGTTGCGGGGGTGTTACAACAACAGAACGAATAATATACCCAAGACTTTATTCGAAAAAAATTGACATACAGATTTTGACATCTCTTACTTTCCGGAGAAAATATGTCTGGCTACTTTAGAATATAAATATGGACTTGTTTAACATTTAAAAGGTCGATAAAATGTACGTTAAGCCTTAGTTTATCGTGTTGTTATTGCTGTTAGAAATAAACCCTTACAAAAGCAACAATGTTGACGACAATTAGATTAAGAAAACTGAATGACGTGTGAGTAAGACATAGCTGGCATTCCTGTCATTTATGTGGCAGCTTCATTATCTTTTTGGACATTGAACTGTAGACGATATAAAAAAGAATGTAACAAATTGGAAGATATCAATGTTGTGATCTTTAATTCGACGAAACGTAAAACAAAATTACTGCATTTCCGCCAAAAACGTAACAGAAATTGAAAGATAAAAATGGACATGTTCAACTATATCACTATTTCAGTTTTTATATATCATTTTATACGTTATTATATATCGTTATATGTAACTTACTTTTTTTAAATGGTTTTCTATGAGACTTTCTTTCAAGTTTTTATGGGTTGTTATTATTATTAAACAAATGAAACAGTATTTTTCTAACTAATATTATAATACATGCATGTACGTTTGTATTTTTTTTCAGTTTATTTCACATGTGTGCTGACCCTTTTAACCAACAAAGTAAATAACCATAACCTTACAGGCGTATCATCCGCTTTTTCTTAACATTTTACGAACATAATTTTTGTAACACCATTGTTAAAGGGAACAAACTCTTACACATATGCTACTCGTATAAACCAGAGTAGAACGAACATTACTCCCCTTTAATTACATTTTCTTAAGTTGATTTGTTAAAACTTGCTACATTACGTGGTTTTCCCAAGTACCTTTAAGTCTGATATGATTTATTTCACCATTTGTTTCATATGAAGGTAAAATCGTTGAACACACACAAATACAAAACGAACAAAAAAATCATTACCAAAATGTTAAAATTTGCATCTTTTCTATTATGTCATTCTGTTTGGATATGTTCGTCCTGATGGTGTTTAAAATTGTAACATGATACTCGACTAATTGCCTTTTGACATGAATCTATACAAAGTACGTAATGTTCGCTGTTAAACTACCGTATAAAATTCGCTAAAAAAAGGTCCAAAATCTAACCGTTACATGGTTATATAAAGTTTTCATTTCAATTCCCATATATGTGTCACGACATACTAGAATCAAAATAATTTTGCAATATCTTTCTGATTCGTTATTATTTCATCTTAGCGGTTTAATTCCTAAAACCTATAACTCCAAATGTGTTTTTATTGAACGATAAACAACGGTACATAAAACAGTTCTTAAATAAAACATGCACCTTACATTTATTTATATCCTTCCATTCGAGTAAACAACTGCGTTCGAAAAGTTATCATAATAAAAAAAATACAAAAGATAGAGAAATGATCAGACTCAGTTAACAAAAAATGATTGATTTTAGAATTATTATTCAATTTCACTTTAAATGGTTCCCTACGTACGACCCACGGCGAAAATTGAAAGCGAATTTGTAGGAAAGCATTGGAATTTATTACAGTGAAAATTCGAAAGTTTTAAAGCTTAACTTAGGGGATGAGATTTGAGTTTCCACTCAGCTGAGTATTGAAAACGTCGTTCAGCTTATATATTTTTCCTCACACTCAGACTAACAAAAGATGTGTTTGTCAGAAACACAATGCCCCCTTATGTGCCGCTTTGAAGCCATACATTTTACCTTTGATCTTGAAGGATGACCTTGACATTGACCATTCACCACTCAAAATATGCAGCTCCATGAGATACACATGCATGCCAAATCTCGATCCGGGGACATACAAACAACAACTTCTGTGAACACTAAATTGAGCATAATTGCCAAACGCATCTAAAATAATTGAGAAAAACACACACTCAAAGTTGAGTCGGAATTGAGTCAGAATATTAACTGTAGTATTTTTTTATATGTTTTGTCTCTTTGTTACATCCTTCAAATTGTACAGGCACGCTTCGCACGAGGGGAGAGCAGCGTAATACTTGTCCTTGTGCATAGAAAACAAATGCGTCATTTTAAATAGCTAAATCACGATATTTGTTCAACATTGTATTTATTGGTTTATCAATTGCTGATATAGTAGAACTGTGAAAGATTAACATGTAAAAGTGATCGGTTACGTGGTGTAAATCGTTCGATATTTGATAATATTTTAGTATCAACAGAAAAAAATACGAGTTTTCTAATAATTGCAGGAAAGATTCACCGGAAAAGAAACGCTAAATAAAATGCTCGGGTGTGAGGTAGATATTTTCGACATGTCTGCATATGAAGTCTTTACTAGAAAAAGACCTTGCGCCAAGGTGTATGATATTTTAGCTTGAACGGTACTGTGAACTATTCTCTTAAAGGGACTTGTCCACAGATGTTCGCATTTTTGAAATCAAACAATTTAATTAAAATCTTAAGTATTTGGTAAAGGTTTAATTATAATAATAAGAATGAAAACTATCAAACAATCCGCGTAGGTTCGGGACCTCAAAAGCAAATGCGCTACCTATACACCAAGTAGGCTTTTTGGCCTAGTTCAGCCCTTATATATTTGAACCAGATCCCCTTAAAAAGCAACAAAAAACATCGGCAGTCTACACTGTATATTAGAAACCTACTGTTTTCAGGTGGGCATGTGTATACGGGAACTGACTGGGTTTAAGTGAGGTTAGTTGAAACTGACTTCCGAAGTGGCGTCGTTTTCATGATTTTCGCCACGGAGTAGAATGTACTTCCACCTGGCAAGCCACTTGTTGTTTTTTTCTATTAATACGATCTTTCGGCTGAAGGCTATATGGTGTCAGTGCTTCCTTTGTTGTTTGTTTCAAGATCGTAGAGGTCGGAATAAAAAGGTAATTGAAGGAAAACCGTCCATAAATTGTTGTTAACTTACGTTACCTTCTAGTATTTTTTTTATATTATTCAAAATAAGACATACAATGTATACATGTATATGATCATAAAAAAAAGTGATACCGTGAAGCAGCAATAATGTTCAAACATGTTATACAAGATATGCTAGTATATACGTTTTTGACCTTGTGGTTTACTTTTGATTAAAAAAATAAAATAATATGTATTGTTTTCTTTAGTTGTTTGTGAAAGGTGTTTAAAAACAAAAACAATTTAATGTGTTTAAAAACAAAAACAGGTAATTTAATGTACTAATATCATTTAAGTCACCGTAGAGCCGAAAGGACGTATTAAGTTTAAGGCAATAAAAATATTGATGTGCCCCGCACATTGTTGTTGTTGAATAGTTTACCATATGTATATCATTTACATGTAACATTCATAATTTGTTTAATGTACTTACCTGTTTACTTTATTTCCTGAGCTACACATTATCCAATTTATCTGAGTGTCCACAGCTCCATTGTTTTGTTGATAGTAACAACTCACAAATACATTTTTACCTCATGAGCATATTGTATAATCAATCATTTAGGCAAAATGTAGAGTGAATTGTGTTAACTTTTCCAATGATTTTGTCGATTTTGTCGTTTCATATTTTACACTTGTTGTTTGATAAAGATTCTTCGTGTGTTTTAAATATACGACGCTATTCGCTCAAGTTTTCCATAAAACTAATAATTATACAGATAACTGCTCAGTGTTTAATGTAATTGTCCGTTAGTTTATGTTTGCAAACATGTGTTCCACCATTTTGTCTTGAATGCTGGGACGTAGGTTAAATTCTACCTTATTTGCATCGTCTGCGTAGAAAACATGAAAATAGAGAATAATAGGTTAGTGTTGATTATAGATCAGGTTTATCATGCGAGGCTTAGAAAACAAAAAGCACGAGCCTTGGCGAGTGCTTTTTCGTTTTCGTGCCGAGCATGATAAACCTGATCTATAATCAACACTGACCTATTATTCTATTTATCCCACTTTTATTCAGTAAACTTTTTTTATTTAAACAAAATAAGTTTTCACGAGTGTTTGTCGTACTTTGATAATGACTGTAGTGTAACCAAGGTCAGTGTATTACTCCGCGTTCCAAAAATAACCGCTGATCAAATAATCATTTTTTTAAATCAGAATATCGTTCTGTAACAAAGTGTCGAGCGTTATTAATTACAATTTTAATCATATTGAATTGCAAATCTTTAAGTTTTTTGATATCAATATGACATTAAGTTGTTATATACAAGGAACTACATTTGTTTACAACGTAGCCTAACACCACACACAATTCACTTTCGATATCAAACTATCGAGTCGATCACGAGGTGCACATTATTTGCTTCTTTGTTATAATATGTGGTTATTTCGTGACGAAATAACAAAGATAACTTGGATTTAAGCTACTTATATACATTAACATTTTGAATGTTGAAAGTGGCACCAAAGAATTGTGAGGCAAAGTTGTTCGAACGCTGGTGAACCGTGAAGTGACTGGGTGGGGCGAACATCAAGATCAAATTGTTCGACGGTAGACAGTGGTTGTCTAGGCTGCATTTCGGACATAGTTTCGGTGCGTGAAGGTGTACAAGAGGAACTGTTGGATTGTTACATTTACTGGACTGAGCAAGAACACTTTTGCAGCTGTTCAACAGATATGTTGGAATAATTGGTTAAGGACTGGACATTTTTGTGCCCTGTTATTGCCATGGTTTCAGTGGGTGGATATTTGTATTTCGAAATTTTTGGACCAGGAATTTGCGAACTGAGTGGTTCGTTATTCTCTTGTGCTTGAGAAAGCCGGAGTCTTTTGCCATGGCCTTCAGCATCTGACCTAACTTGTTGACACCCAATTGTTGACGCAAGAATCACCGGGATGCAGTGTCATTTGTGCGTATTGCCAGGTAGAAAAGATGCTTTGAAGAAAAAGCAGATGGATGCATATCCGAGTACAGCTTGTAAATTAACACAGGATTTCTTGGTCCAGACGATTGTTTTCTACGGTCAAAGGGGAGCAACTCGCACTGACTTCTTCAAAGGGGAGCAACAACAGAACCTATTTGCATAGTGTTAAATTTACCTAATACTTGAGGTTTTAATAAAAATAAATGACAAAAAAACACGTTTTTTTGCTACTTTCCTTTGTTTTAAGGACATTAAGATTGACAAACATTTGAGATTGTTTTTATTATTGATGCACTTGGCAAACACAGGTGACGAGGTGCGTGGGAAAAAGTAGTCCCGGTTCGGCAGTTGATGACGTCATTTCGTGCCATTGATTATAGCCTTGCCGTTGATTATAGATGAAATTTAATAAACGGGGCTTTAATCAACCGATTTCGCTGTAAAAGTGGGATAAAGATCATTCTCTATTATGAATTCAGTAGGGTTTACTGTCAAATATTGATTGTTAAAGTAATTTTGATAGATTGATATCAATTTCCAATATGGCGACTGTTCCTGCCCGTTTCCTTCTGGTATCCATGGAGCGCGTTCCATATATGGGTTATTTTTGGGACTGAGCGTTCTTTTTGTTGGTCATTATTTGGGCATTTTGGGGGATGGGACAATACCGGGTTTAAGGGGGGTTTATTTGGTCTTAATCCAGTTTGGGTTTTTTGCCCATCCATGGGTATAAAAGGAGCATTTTTCACTATTCAGGACACTTAAAATTTTCATAACTTTAAACACTTGTCGCATAACATCTTAAGCGAAATATTAAAGTAACGGAAACGAACATTGTTAAAGTACGTTTTATTGATAAATCTGAATTAGAATAAGAAACATATTTTATTTAATTGTAAATTGTTTAACGCTTTTTGCTACTATTTTATATTTAATAAGCCTGTGTCATTGCACTTAATTTATTAGTGGATTGTAACCTTTTTAAAAGACGACGTGGACACTCAAATCGTTAAGACACATTGTTTATTTGTTAACATTTTATGCCAAGAACTGTAACAGTTGAATTTTGACGCTATATAACAAGCCATTAAATGGCAGAGAAATAAAAAGTAAAGCGTCAAACAGACTTGTTTTTCATTTATATTGACGATATGAAATAACAATTACAAGCCCTATAGAGCTGGGCGCTACAATATTAAGTGGCTTACCAAGCGAAAATAAGTTACTCCTTAGCGAAAATAATCAAAACGACGCCATTTTGGAAGTTAGTTCCACTAACCTCACTTAAACCAGTTAGCTCCCTTGTACGCACGCCCCGCTGTGTTGTGATCCAAGCCTATCAGCTTATTGCACGACAACTGGCTTTTGTACTAGGAACATTCGGTTACTTCCAAAATGAGTCCATTCATAGTTAGTTGTTCATTTATAATAAACGACGTTGGCTATTACAAGCTACTACTTCTACTATTACAAATACGAATACTACAACTACTACAACTAGAATAACAAAAACTTTGACTACTACGAGTACAAATTCGAATACGTTTAAATATGAGTTCGAGAACGAATACGAATACGAGTACGAATATGAATACGAATTTGAATACAAATACGAGAATGAATCCGAATACGAGTTCAAAATCTTTTTCGGATGTCCGTACGAACATGAGAATGAATATGAGAAAGAATATGTGAATAAATATGAAAATAAATATGCAAACGAAAATAAGTACGAATACGAGTACGAAAACGAGTACGAAAACGAGTAGGAGTTCGAGTTGGAGTACAAATACGAGTATGAATACGAGTATGAATATGAGTACGAATACGAGTACTTATACGAGTACTTATATGAGTACGAATACGAGTATGAATATGAGTACTAATACGAGTTAGAATACGAGCAAGAATATGAGAACGAGTGCAAATACGAGTACGAGAACGCGAACGGGTACTATTACGAGTACGAATATGAGTACAAATACTAGTATGAATACGAGTACGAATACGGGTTCACGCTACGCCCCCACACATACCCACATACCCCCGACCATTCATCAATAGCCTCATATAAAGGAAGAATGTGTAGCCGTTTTTGAATATGTCCGCTTCTTGTCGATTGTTCAACCATTCTGAAATAATACGAAACAACACGTTAAGTTTCAATAAAATGGGACTTCACTTGTTTTTAAAATTCAAGTCCGCGAGATAGAGTTGCCTCCCATGTTCGTGTTTATGTATAATAGTGTGAAATTAAATATAGGACATACAGTACATCAAATTTGTGCATTCTTACACAAAAATGTATACTTGTTTTTGATAACTACTTGTTATGCATTTGACGTGATTGTGAATTGCTTGTTTGATAATTGAAATGAAATGTTATCAAGTATCTTGATACGATGTTATACTAGTGATAGTAGAAACTGGAAGTATCTAAATAATCATATAATTAACCATTGCAAAATGATGTGGATCTCACAACGTTCACGAAAATGACAATGTTATTATCGTGAAAAGAGTTTTGTGTGTTGAAATAAATATGAGCCTCGATCTAGGAAAACAGGGTCTATTGCATGTGCGTAAACAGTCGTCCCTGATAAGCCTGTACAGATAGCACGCGCTCATCAGGGACGGCATTTACCAACTAAACAAGATTTTTTCTACGAAGAGACTTCCTTTAAACAAAACATACAATAAAGCGTAACGTATCGTTTCTCTTTAGTCTAAGCGGACTGCATAGGCCATTCCGGACGACACTTTACGAACATTCGGCGGACTGCATAGGCCATTCCGGACGACACTTTACGAACATTCGGCGGACTGCATAGGCCATTCCGGACGACACTCTACGAACATTCGGCGGACTGCATAGGCCATACCGGACGACACTTTACGAACATTCGGCGGACTGCATAGGCCATTCCGGACGACACTTTACGAACATTCGGCGGACTGCATAGGCCATTCCGGGCGACACTTAACGAACATTCGGCGGACTGCATAGGCCATTCCGGACGACACTTTACGAACATTCGTAAAGCCCCGTTTTCCGACAGCGGGGCTGAAATATCATTTTGACCATTTGAACGTGGCTTTTATGAATATGTATATATGCACATCGGAATTTTCGATCAACCAACATTGTATTACTGAAAAAAATGAAACTATGTTCATATGTAAGAATCCGTTAGTTGATGTACAATTTATTTCCGAACCTTACTTTGAAGTACATCTTACATGTTTATAAAGCCATATTATGACTTTGTTAAAGACTTCGGCGAGAACCGGAGTCTGAAGTAACGCAAATGTAGAGCCTTATTCGCTTTTAAGATGGTTATTGCACAATGCTCTCCGTGTGTTTACATTTCGAAGTTTATGCGGTCCTTCCGCTGCAGACGCTACATTATGTGCTTATCCGGAATGTGTGTCAACACCCCTACCTGATTTTCTTACTTGACTCACTAATGTTTGGACGCATTTGGAATTAATGCTGCAATTTCGAACTATTTAGTTGTTAGTGAAATATTTTGAAGATTGGAGTGTCTTTTGTTGTGGCGGGAAGCCGCCTTGCCCGGGGGAAACACTAACTGTCTGGTGTGGTGACCCCAAAACAAACTAACATGCTGCCGAGAACGGTGACTGAACCCGCGTCGCCTTTGTGAAAAGCGCGTCAACATAGGAGGGAACATTCTCAATGGAAATCTGTCAGGGGAGGAAACTGATCACAAGTGACACCGTGAACAGGGGAGGGAACTGACCAATTTGGCCATCTGAACCATGAAACAATATTGCTCTCAGCGGACTGATCTACTTGTATTTATTTTAGTGCCCGCTTGAAAAAAGTTCGATATAGCAGTAATATTGTTTGTGCGTGAATGTGTGCTTGTCCGGACTGTAATAGTAACATTCATCATGCAGTGTTGAATGTATTGCATGTATTTATTTTGACCTTGTCGTCAAGGATAACCCATGAAAGTGCAAGCACTTATTTCCAATGGGGTCCTTTGGTTTTGCTTAATAAACAGCAAGCAAAAGAGACAGTATTGGTATACAAGGAATCCGGATGCGATACCAAAGCTTTTGCGAATAGATCCCGTGGTTCTTTTACGTGCTCAGCGAATAGCACCAATACACGCGAGAATTACCTGGGTTTCTTTCCAGTACATCTCTAGTTGGGTGGGAAACACTTGAAGCATTTCTGAAATTTCCAGTGCACCGGTCGAAAATTGAACCGGGAACCTCTGGACCTCTGGAATGGTAGACCAGAGTGTTACCACTCGACCACCGCACCACACCGTAAAGTGTTAAACTAACCTTTCACAAATGTGATGAGATTACGTCGCGCTGGAAAGTCAAGGTCACTTAAAGGCCAAGGTTACATTGAGAAGTGAAAAGCCAAAGTCTACAGCAAAACGCACTGTCAAATATCATATAAGTTTTAATTAACGTACCACATATGACACACATGAAGAGGCGGCGTGTACAACCCGTCTCGCTCGGTCTAAGGTCAAGGTGACATATAGTGGTAAAATGTAATATGTTGCCTTAAATCAGTTTGTTTGGACTGATAATTCTCCATTCACCATGCACTTAAAAAAACTTAGGACAGCTTACAATTACAAAAAATGATGTACCTCATCTACCCACTCACTTAAAGGTCAAATGTTTAATTTTGCAAATTTAACAATTATATGACATGATGTTCCCCACACAGAAACGACATCAGCCTGGCTCTAATGTCACCAATATAAGCCAAAGGTCAAATTTGAGCATTATACATCTTGTCCAGAGAGCAACTACATCATTCGTGCATTTTGAAAGCAATTTATAATTAATGTCCATATTTGAAGCCTTGGTCTTTGCAAACTGCCTCTGAGCATACACAAAACTTTCTTTCCTATAGACCAAAATGTCCGATTGCACCATGATACAGTTTTCTGTGCTATTTCTTTGTTTAATAATTTACAACAAAAGTGCTATGCGCAAGTTGTGTGACCCTAAAGCAAAGGTTAGGGTCACACAAAGGATTAAAGGTCAAGCTTGCGCAGCGTTCATGCTTGTTTATAAGTAAAGGTATTACTGCGAACTACATGTTGCCAGCAAGTATGCACGTTATCAGGGCGCAGAATCAACGGGGTTTTCATGGGTTTACACACGGGCTGGACAAAATGTAATCACACCGTTAAGAACTTAATTTTTGCAAATATCTCAAGTTATTTAAATACATTTGCAAAAATCTATAGAGCATAAAAGACTGTTTTTCTTGCAGCTTGTGCCGATATCTTAAGGCATAAGTATAAATCATTGAATACGTCTGAAATTCGTGTCAAATTTTCACGATGCGTGAAACATATCCGTGTATAAAAAATGCAGTAAAAATGGATTTTTTTAACAATAACACATGCTAATTAAATAAAGTAATTCTGATTTATTTCACATTGCCATAAATAGCATAAATCATGTTTTTTTTATGCACTAGTTGAAATTGTAAAAAAAAAATTGTTTAAAAAAAGTTATTTGAAATACAGCACCACTTACAGACGTGTTTAAAGGGGCCGTCCAACAGATTTTGGCATGTACTGAAGCATGTCATTAAGTGCTTTATAATGATAAATTAAAACATTTGACCTAAAAATATCCAGTAAAAAACAAGAATACCATTTAAAAAAAAGGATAAAAAAATAACCATCAACAGGGCTCGAACCATTAACCCCTGGATTCCTGGAGTAAAAAGTCTCCCGACTAGAACACTCGACCATCCATGCTCCTGGGTAGAGCGGATGCATTTTTTAACTATATAAGAAATCATCGTAGTATCCAAAAATATAGCTACAACAACAGAACTTTCCAAATTATTATCGTATCGCGTCGCACGACGCTTTATAATTTTCAGGTTTTCAAATCGTCAAAAGATGCATATAAAGGATATTTAAGAGCATGGTAAATGGTCGGTATAACTATTTCCTCAAAAATATCACAACAAAAACGAAAATTTGCGAATCTGAAACAACTTTTTTTAATTTTGGCGGGGTTTAATGCATGTGCGTAAAGTGTCGTCTCAGATTAGCCTGTGCAGTCCGCACAGGCTCATCAGGGACGAAACTTTCCGCTTATTTTTTGCTTTTTTGTGTAGTCTCTTCTTCTCGATTATCTGATGACGGCGGAAAGTGTCGTCCCTGATTAGCCTGCACTGCATAAGCTAATCTAAACTGGTTCCCCGTTGAATATAACCGTTGACTAAAATATATAGAGAGTAACGATAGATAAGGGGAGGTAACCAATCTATAGCTAATCGTGTACGATACATACCACACAGGCATTAAGCGCCGTTTTCCAGAGCCGGGCTCAATTAGTTTAGCCTGTACTGCATAAACTAATCGTGAACGATACACACCACACAGGCATAAAGCGACGTTTTCCCAGAGCCGGGCTCAATTATTATAATTGACGGAAGAGAATGGCCAAACATAACGGCAATAGCATTGAAATACAGTGTTGTCGAGTTATTAAGTACCGATATAATACCTATTTATTTTGGAAAATAAATAACACCAGGTTTTAAGTTATTCGCAAAATCGAAGTGGTCATGAAAATAATGAGAAAACGATCGAATTGCAACAGCCAATTGACAATCAAACACGATTACTATGATTTATGTTTCGTTCTCATCGATGAACCCTGGTGATTAGCGATAATTATAAATATGGAACATGACTTGTATTATACTGGGATAAATATTTCCGCCTCCGGTGAAAATAATGTCGCCTACACTTGCCGCCCGGATGTATTAGCCGCGATAATTCCGGTGAAATGACACCCGATAAGCCGCTATGATCGATGGGATTAGATCAACATCACTGCATCATCTCCGATTTCAAAATCAGGCAAGGGGTTATGTGTAGTGCAAAGATTTGAAAACACGAATTTTCTTGAATAATTTAATGTTAATGCGTATATTTTCCCATAATACATGACTCTTTGATGACATTTTCCGCTGATGTTAATAATACATATGTCGTAACTTAAAGTTGGTTTTGTATGTCCTATGAAAAATAAAATAACAGAAAATGTGCGAATATTTTTCCCTTTAATGTTACCCTTTATTTCGACGCATTTGTAGTCCAATAGAAAGTTAAATTTAATTAGATATCTTTCTTACTAAATTCAAGCTTTAAAGGCTTCATGGCCAACCCTTAGATACTGGTGAGCACCAAACAGCATAAAAACTGAACAGACTGCGAGTTTTATGCTGTTTGCAAAAGCCATTTTCACTTTGCTTCTAATGGGGGAAAGGGTTAATTATTCAATATAAAGGACTCTTCGACAGATTTTCATGTTTGTTTTTAAAATGACATTACATATAATTACTAACAACTCTTAACCATTTGTAATAGTCCAAGCATATGATAATAGCAATTAAAAATGAATGTACAAAATATTTCTTTATAAATTACTCTGTATTCAAACCCGTGACATATGGAAACAAAATTTAATACTCTACCACTTCGCTACTCTGGCTTATGCATTGCAAGGCGAAATTGAAGTCATATCCCAGAATTCAACGTATTTCACAAATTCTCGAGAAACCCCGTGACAAACTCGTATTTATCTACTAATAAACACACACTTTTTTAAACATTGTTCTGAATAAAAGGTAAATGTTCGCTTTTTTAAACATAAAGTATACATTATTTTTTGGATTTATATCTATTATTTGGAAAATCGTCATTTTATCGAACTGTGATACCTTTAACATTTAATAATTCTCTTCATAAATAGTATTTCACTGAAGACAAAAATCGTTTTAAAAATTCGAAGTTTGATAGTAACAACCTCCGGCCTGATTCGTATATGTTCTTAGTAAATTCTTTAAAATTATCAATCAAATGGATTTGATAAGAAATTTGGCAACACACGAACTATCACAAATACACGTACATGTATTTTATATGTGTTTGCTATGAATTTACAGTGCTTTGTAAATGAATTGTTTTCATTTCGAAAATATTCGTATCATGTTAGGAAATAGCTATTTGAACGGATATTGTTAAGAACTATTTCACAAATCTTACGATCACATCTCAGAAATGTTAAAATAGTGTGTCATTCGTAAATACATGTTTAATTCGTTTGTGCACGCGGCGAATTCACGTATTTACGACTTTTATTAAGACTTCTTTTCTCGTCACTTTAAAGTTTATACCACTTAACAATACATGTATGGGCCGTGATCTGTGAAAAGGGGGTTTAATGCATGTGCGTAAAGTGTCGTCCCAGATTAGCCTGTGCAGTCCACACATGCTTATCAGGGACGACACTTTCAATTGTTATGATATTTTTCATTTCAAGATGTTCTGTTCTTAGCAAAAAAACAAGTTTAGGCGGAAAGTGTCGTCCCTTATGAGCCTGTGCGGATTGCAAAGGCTAATATGGGGCGACACTTTACGCACATGCATTAAATCCCCTTTTCACAGAACACGGCTCATATTCAGTAATTGACGCGCTTGCATTAAGACCCATTTTCGCGGAGCGAGGCTAATATCTATTCATGGCTATTGTTTCGGTTCGTTGCGTGTGTTTGGTTGGGTTGCCAAAACTAGCGCATTGGCGGTGGGGGGATTAGACGACTGTTCCTACCTACAGCATCGGCGGGTGGTCAGACGTCATCAGCTTTGATAACAGAGATTTTAGCTGTCAATGATGGACTTACTAAACTCGATGCCCATCTGTGATTAACGACACTTTTTAAAGTACGTCTATCGATTAACTGTCTCTTATTGAGAAGTCTATCTCATTTTATATTAAAAAGCAAAACCACAACTAGGAAGTCGTCAGCAATTTACAGTGTTCTTTTTTGGAATCTTTGCACTAGTTTTTAGACATATTCGTTTACAATTTAAATATAAACATTAAGACTCGGTCCAACTCTGTGTATGTGTTTTGTGTCTGTATGCCATTCCGTTCTTCTCTCTTCCCCGATTCTTATACATCCATACCACCCCCGGAAACCCGATATGCTGCGAAAAGTATTTACTTGTAAACTTTTTACAGCATATCGGGTTTCCGGGGGTGACCACTGTCGTTGATTTGTTTTACTCCGCGATATAAACGATAAAATAAGTTAACTTACGGATGAATTTATGACTTAGATGGTCTCAGATATTCTTGTTACCACCGGTCATTCATGTTCGCCTTTAATTAAGTAGTGACGGAACCTTAACCGTTGGGTTCATAACCCCCGGGATAAATACCTAATGTGTACGATGATAATCATGCCCTTGTTCTGTTTTCATTGTGATTAACCCTTAGCGGGCAGGTCGACGGCCGTTTCTTGCGGTTTGGTCGTTTCCTGCCAGTTCTCCTGTATCATCAAATGAGGCAAAAATATCAACCATTAGAAATCATTAGTGGAATAACAATAATTTGCGGTCCCAAAGAAAGTTTAATAACCTGTTCACGTATTGCAAATGGTTTCAAAACAGGCGTTTAGTTTGTTTGTATTTATTATATCTCCTCAATAAAGCAGAGGATACAGTCAATAAACAACGTCTGTCAGTCCGTCCATCCGTATGCATGTTCAATTCTGTACTTCTACTTATTCTACGTAAAACGTTCTCAACTGCATGAATTTTTCTTTTTGATAAGTTGTGAAATTTGAATTATCCTGCTTGTTTTTATATGCTTTCCGATAGTTTATAGAGAAATAGCAATGAATTAAAACTGATATATTTAAAAAAAACAGAGAAAAGTATCGATAATTCTCATTGTTTACCGGAACTTTTTTTAGATATCTTTGTATTCCCAATTGTGACCCACAATTAAAAGCAATTTTACCAAGGGTGCCAACTCTGCATTGGTGTCTGCATTGTCCGGAAAGGCAAAAATACAAAAATAATCATTTGTAAGCATAACATACAAAGAAAATTTGTTGGACTTGGCGGAATATCGATTTTAATTCACTCGTGATCATATAATTTGTTTTTGTTTTTGTATGATCATTCGTGAATTAAAATCGATATTCCAACAAATCCAACAAATATCCTCCTTTTATTTTTATTTTTTTCAAACAAAATTATTACAAATTTGTACTTATAACGACACGCGGCGTCATGTTTTTTCCTCACGACCTTGACAAGCTCTATTTTGACGTAATACTTAAAATGATATTTCTCGACAATCGTTCCTACGAGTTTTGTAAATAGGGTAAAACGTGCGATTTGACGCGCCGAGTTTTCAGTACGCAAATTTAAACGTGGTTAAATTAACCAACTTAATACTAGTTTATGTTATATGAAATTAAAACTGCAGTCCACATATTGTCTGCAGCATGTTTTTACAACTGCAATTACAATCTTAAAACATCTGCAAATGAGCCGCGTTTTGTGAATACGGGGCGTACTGCCTGTGCGTAAAGTGTCGTCCCAGATAAGCCTGTGCAATCTGCACACGGTAATCTGGGACTATAATTTCCGCACAAACTGGAGTTTCGTTTAGAAGAGACTTCCTTCAAATGAAAAATTCACAAAAGCAGAAAGTGTCGACCTTGATAAGACTGTGTCGACTGCAAAGGAAAGTCGAGACGACACTAAACGCACATGCATTTAACCCAGTTAACCTGATATGCGACTGAAATAGTAGTCTCTTGTGTACGTTTGAAAACCACGTGCCCATGATCACAACAATAAATCTTATTTATGTATAAAATGTTACCCGCAAAGTACTATAAAATATAAATTAAAGATTTTTTAATTATGTATTGTCCATGCTTTAAAATTGCTGTATATTTATCTTCAAACATTGAAACACAATTCATATTGTTTGTTTTAAAGCGAGAACGTACGTGTGTACGTGCGCGTGCGTGTGTGTGTGTGTGTGTGTGTGTGTGTGACAGCGAGTGCGAATTCGCCTCAGTGGATGTATATCATTTATACTGACAATGTATGTTGTATGTGTTTGAACTATTTTGAATTATGTGCACTGCATATTGTTTTTTCTACCCTTTTTTTTAATCGTATACATATTCTGAACGAGTGTACCATATATGTAATATGTAATATTACCAATGTGTTATGTATGAAACTGTAAAACATTGTAAAATAAATGAGAAAAAAGAACACGTTCTGAAAACCATTTAAGTTTAAGTCCAACGCGTTAGAATTCAACAACATCGATAATTAGCCAATACTAATGGCCGATAAACAACCCTAAATAGATCGAGCATCATTTATAAATAAATAACTTGATATAATTGCATGTCTTTGAACCGGTTAATGTGCATTGTCCACAAATTACCGGAAACGATTAATTATAAGTTGGCATTAATGTTACAAGGTTCCATCAGTCGCCAAACTTGCAATTAATTTCCCAGTAGTAATCATTTTTCTGACATTAAACTGACCAGCGGCGAATAATTTCTTTTCTGTAATAAATAATAATATCTAAGGCGATAAGTGCGGTGTCTGGCTAAATAAATGGGCAGCGCTTTTAACAAAAACGGGCATAAATCATGTGCGAAAAATGTCTTCCCAGTTTTGCTTTTGCAGTCTGCACGTAAATCAGGGACACCATTTTTCGTTTTATTGAATTTTCGTTTTAATTAATGAGATATTTTCGTAACGAATTTCTGTTATGCCGGAAATAAAGTATCTGTCGTCCCTGAAGCCTTTCTTGACTACACAGGCTAGTATGTCTGGACTACACAGGCTAGTATGTCTGGACTACACAGGCTAGTATGTCTGGACTACACAGGCTAGTATGTCTGGACTACACAGACTAGTATGTCTGGACTACACAGACTAGTATGGGACTACATAGGCTAGTATGTCTGGACTACACAGGCTAGTATGGGACTACATAGGCTAGTATGTCTGGACTACACAGGCTAGTATGGGACTACATAGGCTAGTATGTCTGGACTACACAGGCTAGTATGGGACTACATAGGCTAGTATGTCTGGACTACACAGGCTAGTATGGGACTACATAGGCTAGTATGTCTGGACTACACAGGCTAGTATGTCTGGACTACACAGGCTAGTATGGGACTACATAGGCTAGTATGTCTGGACTACACAGGCTAGTATGTCTGGACTACACAGACTAGTATGTCTGGACTACACAGGCTAGTATGTCTGGACTACACAGGCTAGTATGTCTGGACTACATAGGCTAGTATGTCTGGACTACACAGACTAGTATGTCTGGACTACATAGGCTAGTATGTCTGGACTACATAGGCTAGTATGGGACTACATAGGCTAGTATGTCTGGACTACACAGGCTAGTATGGGACTACATAGGCTAGTATGTCTGGACTACATAGGCTAGTATGTCTGGACTACACAGGCTAGTATGGGACTACATAGGCTAGTATGTCTGGACTACACAGGCTAGTATGTCTGGACTACACAGACTAGTATGGGACTACATAGGCTAGTATGTCTGGACTACACAGGCTAGTATGGGACTACATAGGCTAGTATGTCTGGACTACACAGGCTAGTATGGGACTACATAGGCTAGTATGTCTGGACTACACAGGCTAGTATGTCTGGACTACACAGGCTAGTATGTCTGGACTACACAGGCTAGTATGTCTGGACTACACAGGCTAGTATGTCTGGACTACACAGACTAGTATGTCTGGACTACACAGGCTAGTATGTCTGGACTACACAGGCTAGTATGTCTGGACTACATAGGCTAGTATGTCTGGACTACACAGGCTAGTATGTCTGGACTACACAGGCTAGTATGTCTGGACTACACAGGCTAGTATGTCTGGACTACACAGGCTAGTATGTCTGGACTACACAGGCTAGTATGGGACTACACAGGCTAGTATGGGACTACACAGGCTAGTATGTCTGGACTACATAGGCTAGTATGTCTGGACTACACAGACTAGTATGTCTGGACTACACAGGCTAGTATGTCTGGACTACACAGGCTAGTATGTCTGGACTACACAGGCTAGTATGTCTGGACTACACAGGCTAGTATGTCTGGACTACACAGACTAGTATGTCTGGACTACATAGGCTAGTATGTCTGGACTACACAGACTAGTATGTCTGGACTACACAGGCTAGTATGGGACTACACAGACTAGTATGTCTGGACTACACAGACTAGTATGTCTGGACTACACAGGCTATTATGGGACTACATAGGCTAGTATGTCTGGACTACACAGGCAAGTATGTCTGGACTACACAGACTAGTATGGGACTACACAGGCTAGTATGGGACTACACAGGCTAGTATGTCTGGACTACACAGGCTAGTATGGGACTACACAGGCTAGTATGGGACTACACAGGCTAGTATGGGACTACACAGGCTAGTATGGGACTACACAGGCTAGTATGTCTGGACTACACAGGCTAGTATGTCTTGACTACACAGGCTATTATGGGACTACATAGGCTAGTATGTCTGGACTACACAGGCTAGTATGTCTGGACTACACAGACTAGTATGTCTGGACTACACAGACTAGTATGTCTGGACTACATAGGCTAGTATGGGACTACACAGACTAGTATGGGACTACACAGACTAGTATGGGACTGCACAGGCTAGTATGGGACTACACAGACTAGTATGTCTGGACTACACAGACTAGTATGTCTGGACTACACAGGCTAGTATGTCTGGACTACACAGGCTATTATGGGACTACATAGGCTAGTATGTCTGGACTACACAGGCTAGTATGTCTGGACTACATAGACTAGTATGTCTGGACTACACAGGCTAGTATGTCTGGACTACACAGGCTAGTATGTCTGGACTACACAGGCTAGTATGTCTGGACTACACAGGCTAGTATGTCTGGACTACACAGGCTAGTATGTCTGGACTACACAGACTAGTATGTCTGGACTACATAGGCTAGTATGTCTGGACTACACAGGCAAGTATGTCTGGACTACACAGGCTATTATGGGACTACATAGGCTAGTATGTCTGGACTACACAGGCTAGTATGTCTGGACTACACAGACTAGTATGTCTGGACTACACAGGCTATTATGGGACTACACAGGCTAGTATGTCTGGACTACACAGGCTAGTATGTCTGGACTACACAGGCTAGTATGTCTGGACTACACAGACTAGTATGGGACTACACAGGCTAGTATGTCTGGACTACACAGGCTAGTATGTCTGGACTACACAGGCTATTATGGGACTACATAGGCTAGTATGTCTGGACTACACAGGCTAGTATGTCTGGACTACACAGGCTAGTATGGGACTACACAGGCTAGTATGGGACTACACAGGCTAGTATGGGACTACATAGGCTAGTATGTCTGGACTACACAGGCTAGTATGTCTGGACTACACAGGCTAGTATGTCTGGACTACACAGGCTAGTATGTCTGGACTACACAGGCTATTATGGGACTACACAGGCTAGTATGTCTGGACTACACAGGCTAGTATGTCTGGACTACACAGGCTAGTATGGGACTACACAGGCTAGTATGGGACTACACAGGCTAGTATGGGACTTCACAGGCTAGTATGGGACTTCACAGGCTAGTATGGGACTACACAGGCTAGTATGGAAGGAAACTTTACGCAAATGTATTAAGTCCGGTTTTTCAAAAGCGAGGCTCAAATATGTATGAATATCAAAATGTTCACCTTTTATTTGTAAATACTAAATCTACATTAGACGAAACTGTCTGTATATATGTATATGTCTACTGATTCAAACTTATCTGTTCTATAATATTACCTGAAAATGGTATTTCTTTTGATATGAAACTGTAAATTTTCCCTTTTTATTATCCTAATTAAACATTTTGAAAGTGTTTCGCCTTTTCCATCTTTTTTATCTCGAAAAAAATGAGGAATTTGTGTCGGTGATTTTAAGATGTGTTTGTTGTGTAACATACTTGGATCGCTCAACCCACCAAATCAACAACAAATGGCCCACGTGTAATACAATCTCCACGTAGAGTTGTCGCTCAGGACTTGTTCTCACAAACAATCTCTGCCATCACAAGAAAATCCTACCAGATTGGGTAGGATTTATTTTTTTGGTTTAAGTATTATTTTATGAAAAGTTATCTCATTTTCTAGTATATTTTGAAAATAGTGCATAAGTGTAGGTTCATTATAATATTAAATTACCTTAATTACAAAAAAGAAAAAAAAATTATTAAATTATTGCACCACGTGGCTAGGCTATCATCACGTGGTTGGTTATAAAGGCAGGTATTTGATCCAGCCATGCTGGTTCCCGTCAAATTTCTGCGCGGAGTTTGCGTATAATAATGATTTGACAGTATGTGGCAAAGTCTATATTCTTTATAATAATGCTTTAACAGCTTCATTTTCACGTTGTTGTATCTTTTTCTTCAATGTATTTTCTATAACTTATGTTTCTGAATAAAAATGACTTGCATAAATCATGTACTCGCTGACCGCGGACGGCACGCTGTGTCGTTAAATTTGTTTTGTTATCACATGCGACCTCGGAACATATAGGAAAACAGCAGATATGTTCGCGTTGGAATTAGAATTAGACACACATCGACTGATAAAAGTCGCCGGGAAGGATCAATTTTTACATTCGAACGTGATGATATGTAATATCAAATTACTTGAAAATCAAAGCGCTGAAAATGTAGATAGACTTATAGCGAGGAAAGAACAGAAACAAAACTGAAAGGAACTTAAGTCGCGCACTTAGAAAATGGGGTTTAATGCATGTGCACGAGCTAATCAGGGACGACAAATACCGTTTTAATTGAATTTTCGTTTAAAGACAAAACAAGACAAGACAAATATTCATTCAGATTATCACAGTATTTATCGTCTAAACACTAGATATTTCACATGTAACAGAGATAAACATAGCAATAAAGAAAACATTAGCAGCATAGTATACGGTCACGAAATCACTAGGTAAAATACGTGTTATATATGGAGGATAACTATTTGAAGTAACAACATTAGAAATACTTTGTCTTAAAATCAGAGCTTCTCTTACAAATTTGGCTAATTTAATAACTTCAAATGTATTCGTTGTATTCTGCAATTGGTGGAATTTATAAACAGAAGGCCTAATATAATAACATTTCTTTAGGTTGTTTCTTCTAATAACAACGTATAACGGACATTTACAAACAAAATGAAAGGTAGCCATCTCCTAACGAAATTCAGTTCTAGTTTAGTGTACGCACATTATGCCCCGTTTTCCCGGTGTAAGACTCTTGCCAAACAGGACACACTTGTTTGAATACCTTTGGGCCGAGCTCTGTGAAAAGGGGGTTTAATGCATGTGCGTAAAGTGTCGTCGCAGATTAGCGTGTGTAGTCCGCACAGGCTAATCAGGGTAGACACTTTCCGCCTTAACTTGATTTTTGCTAAGAAGAGACTTTCTTGAAACGAAAAATATCATAAAAGCGGAAAGTGTCGTCCCTGATTAGCCTGTATGGGCTGCACAGTCTGATCCGGGATGACACTTTACGCACATGCATTGAACTCCCTTTTTCACAGAGCATGGCTCATATAAACTTCTTTAATTTTGCACAGGTTGCACTGTTGGATCTTTTTGAAATGTATGTTGCTTTGTAGATGTATCGAAGCTGTTCTTATCTGGTTCAACCAGATAAAAATCTGACAAGTATACTTTCCGGCTAAGCACGAATGGAAAGAAAAAGCCGATGGGACAGGCTATCGAATGTTCGTGATTTTTTAACTACCGAGTTTAAAGTAGTTCTGAAAATCACAATTCTTAACACGGTCTTATTACAAAACAAAAAATGCCTGCCATTTTCCGTTTGACTACTGTGTGAATATAAAACAAAAATTAGCAAAACTTGCACAGTGTGTTTTTTGTAAAGAATGTTTTAATACAATATTTGTACATCGTTCACGGTAATCGAGTTGACATAGAATTTAACTGATGATCTCAGAGTTTTCGGTTATGCCAACTATATATGCCGAAATTCCTGTGTTGTCGCAATCGCCAAAGCGACTTACCCACTATCTGCGGCTACATTACTCGATCGCACGTATAACCTAAATCCGTCTTAGCCTACGCTGTTTGTTTCTTATTGATTTTAAGGACATTTTGATAACATATTGTTAAATTAAAAAATCGCCAGTCGTCCTTGAGCCCCGTTTGATTTCGGATGGGACATATCTTCTTTCATGTGGATGCTCCGCGATTTTTATTTAAAAAAAGCCTTACGGTCGGACGAAAGGACACGGGTTAGTAATGCTAATGTAGGAACTCAATTTCAAAGCAATTGTACAATTTTTTGAACACATAGTGTGTTTACATAAACTTAAACATATCACTTATTTATTAATTATTTTCTGTATAATTTGTTAAGTTCGTGAAGTTTGTTTAAAGTTATAAGTCATTGTTATTTAAATACTCCAATTACAGGTTTATAGTTATAAAGAAATATGATACAATAAAATTCTTTACATATATGATAAAGTTTAAACACGGTTATAGGACAGATTTCATATTAAAGATCTTAAGGCAAAAACACACGAGTGCCACATGCAAGGGTTATGATACTAAATGTTTTACTTCAGACGAGTGATAATACACCGAGGATAAATGCCGCCGTCGGATGGTCCGCTAAATCTCAGCACGATCGCCGGCGAAACCGGAACCGGAAACATGGAAAACAGCGGCTTTTTGGAACTTATTGAACACCAGCAGCTGTTGTTGTACATCGTGTGTGGTCTTGGTGGACTCATGGTTCTGTTGTTGGCGGTGTGTATAGTGTGCTCATGTAAAGAAAAGTCCCGTCGGCAGCAGCAAGAACAACTCCGTCGGCAGCAGCGGCGGGCGCGCGAAACGACGGTCGGAAGAGGACGCACCGGCGATGAGTTATCGGTCGCCGCCGAGCCCGTCAGACGACGGTCAAGGGACATGAGAAATTCCGGCGCTCATGGTAATACGACCATGATGACGGCAATCGGACAACCGGGTCGCGGGATGCTGACCATTGCTTCTTAGGTTGTCGTCTTTGAAATCGTCGACGTCGCCTTCGAAATCGTCTTCGTATTTCATGTTGTTTTCGTTGAGCTGGTCGTTTGGGGGTGTTTTAAATGAGTAACACCGTTTTTTAGTGACGTCATAACGGCTTTCCAGTGTAATCATCAATGTGACTTGTTTCTTCGAGAGTTGGAAGTGTTCACCCGCTGAAAGACGAAAAGAAAAACTAACTAAAATATGTATAGTGCAAAATATACGTTTCTTATTTATGAAAATGTAAATATATAAACTTGATATATACTTGTAAATATATATATAGATATAACAATGATAGTTAACAGACTATGTTGTACGCACTATTTGATGGCAATTCTTAATTGTTATTTTATTCAATATCATATCTTCCTGAAATAGATAGAGGATATGTGTGCATGCGCCACGAGTGAAAATATCATTTTTCTATGATCACGAGTGAAATAACAAACGATCTTACACTGACATGAACAAATTGTCTGTTTCTTTTATGCCCCCTTTTCAAGAAAATAATGAACACCTGTTTCCCTTTCGCTGAAATGTTACCCTTTCTCCCGTGACGTGCCACAATACATTTCAATACACAAAAATGACGTCATTATACCAGCGAAATTCTCCGGTTTAACTCTTTTACAATGTAAATAAACGGCGAAAAAGCATACAATAAAAAGAAAATTAGTTCGATTCGATGGAATATCGTTTTTAATTCACTCGTGTTCATAAAAAATATATATATCTTGAAGTAAATCTTGATATGATAATCTTAAATTACAAAAGGTTGTTCTGAAAATTTGTTTTTTTCACCGGTGAAAATATTTTTTTATCATTAGTTATAAAAGAAACAATTATATTTATAATATAGTAGAGTCTATGATATGCACATATAATGATGCCGAGGTTTCAAAATCGTCTGTTTGTGATTCATGTTAAAGCACAACCGCAAAACTATTATAATTAATATATGTTGTTCTTTCTAAGTTTATTGAGTAATTTTTAAGAATATTGTATCGGTAATATTTCGAATAATTTTACTAACGAATTTAACCATGTGGAAGTTAAGAAGACGACGTGTTTGTACATACATAAACAACAACATTTCTTACATTATTTCGATTATCACAACACTATTTTGCAGTTATACCACTGCAAACTGTTTCCTCTGTTTGCGATTCATGTTTTAACACCACAGAGAATATATTTTCATATATTGTGTTCTTTCAATTGTTGAGTAATGTGTAAGAATATTATATCGGTAATATTTCGAGTAATTTTGCTTATTAATTCAACCAAGTTAAGAAGACGATGTTTAATAGGCATCCGCCTTCACGAAAAGCCTTGTTAGTATATACACAAAAAACAACATTGCCAACATTATTTCGATTATCACATGACTGAATATTTTGCAATTATACCTCTGAAAACTGCATTTAAGATTAGGATGTGTAGTCCGTGGAGCCTAATCTATCCTTGGAAGGATTCCGGAGATATTCGATGTTTCGTGATAGACAAACCATACTACTCCAGCTCGCTTTGGTATTTTCCTTTTTTTGATTTTGATATTTACTATGAAGTCCAAACTGGGGGCATTTCTGTCAATTTTGCTTCATGGAGAACACGATATACAAGTTTACGGAGCGGACATCAAATGTAACCGTTTACTGTAAACATAAATAACTTTAGATTATCTTCTTACATGGTTTAATGAACAACCAAAAAAACTGCGTTTAAAAACAGCAATTTTTTTCTTATCAATAATCAGCAGTCATCAATCATAAATTGAACGGTGGTCTTAAATGAATGTATTTCCTTAATTATCCGAATGCACCTGATTTGCAAGCATCGCTGTATGCACTTAGTGATTTATAGTCAACATTAACCCATTTATGCCCAGTGGACTCTCCCATCCTTCTAAATTGGATCAATTTATTTCCAAAATAAGGGGTGTCAAGTATATTTATTTCTATATTTAGAATATTCCATAAAGAAATTCATTTAAGCAAACAGCGCAGACCCAGATGAGATGCCGCATCATGCGGCGTCTCATCAGGGTTTACGCTGTTTGCAATGTCCTTTTTTCAGGACGCTAGGCATGAATGGGTTAAACTATTCAAAGGGAATGTTTACAAACGATTGGGGAGAATCTCTATGTACACAATTACTAGTAATTGGTTATTTTTATTAAATGGGTTCAATAATGAAACAGCACATTCGATTTTAACTGGTTTGTTTTGCGAGACCCCTAATGACTTGTGCATGTTCTTTAGAAAAAAATGTTTAGGTTACGAATCAAACGTTACATTAAAAAAAAACGTAGATGTTTGAGATGATTTTATGTTTTAGCACTTACCTCCTTACATTCATTTATAAAGGCCAAACACAAACATAGTTTCGTGTTTCATTTGCCTATAGACCCTACAATTTGTTTGGGGTAAAACAAACCAGTTATTGTTTTCAGGATTTATCCATTTGTGAGCTAGTTGAATAAACTGTCCTTTCATTTCAGTCATTATTGTTTGGGGTTTTATAAGCTGAATGAGCTAGACAACTAGACAAATTTCGTGAGTATGATAACAAATTATGCCTTACAGCAACTGTGGGTATGCTTTAGCAAAATAGTTATTTATTGGTCTTATATAAGTTACTCAACAAATCTTTGTATTATATAATGCCGATGACTTCATAATACTGTACATACTTCGAATATATTATTTTTTAGAGTCGCTCTGGGATTTCTAATTTAACGGAAATATCTATATTGTCAACAACAAAAACTCATGATCTCTAGTTGTGCTTACTTAACTTCCTGTAACGTGCACACTCTCCAACGTATAACCTGTCCTTTCAATGCGTCGAACAATAACCTCTCGTATGAAGGTCAATCAATACCTCACGTATTAAGGTCGAACAATAACCTCTCGTATCTAGGTCAATCAATACCTCACGTATTAAGGTCGAACAATAACCTCTCGTATAAACGACAAACAATAACAATTACCTCACGTATGAAGGTCAAACAAATTATCTCACGTATGAAGGTCAAACAATAACCTCTCGTACAAAGGTCAAATAATAAGCTCACGTATGAAGGTCAAACAATAACCTCTCGTATGAATTTAAAACAATAACCTCTTGTACGAAGGTCAAACAAATAACCTCTCGTATGAAGGTCAAACAATCAACTCTCGTATGAAGGTCAAACAACAACCTCTCGTACAAAGGTCAAATAATAAGCTCATGTATGAAGGTCAAACAATAACCTCTCGTATGAATGTAAAACAATCAACTCTCGTATGAAGGTCAAACAACAACCTCTCTTATGAATGTCAAACTCCCGTTTCAAGGTAAAAATTAATGTTACTGTTGTTCAAATCATCTTGAGTATATAAACTAACGTTTACCTTGAGCTCATGAAGACATGTCATAATAAATAAATTTATTCGAGAATAACACATTCTTTGTTTGACTACAAGCACCATTTTGAGCCTAAATATACATGCAAACTCTGATATATATTATTGAGTCTAAGACTAATCTTTATTCTTAATTCTAAGGATTGGTTGATGAACACCGGCCTCGGTTTCTAACGGAATAAGTGGCCATATTGGACGAAGCACTAATAATCGTCATCTGAATAGCCTGTCTGTGTCTTCTGTGCAGACACACTATTAACGCCACAGGGCTGTGTCTTCTGTGCAGACACACTATTAACGCCACAGGGCTGTGTCTTCTGTGCAGACACACTATTAACGCCACAGGGCTGTGTCTTCTGTGCAGACACACTATTAACGCCACAGGGCTGTGTCTTCTGTGCAGACACACTTTTAACGCCACAGGACTGTGTCTTCTGTGCAGACACACTATTAACGCCACAGGGCTGTGTCTTCTGTGCAGACACACTATTAACGCCACAGGACTGTGTCTTCTGTGCAGACACACTATTAACGCCACAGGGCTGTGTCTTCTGTGCAGACACACTATTAACGCCACAGGGCTGTGTCTTCTGTGCAGACACACTATTAACGCCACAGGGCTGTGTCTTCTGTGCAGACACACTATTAACGCCACATGACGCATTTTCATACCAGTATAATCCTGGATAATTAGACGAGAAGATATTTTGTGTGGTGCTTGTGTTGTTGATCTCCTTTGACGAGAAGATATTTTGTGTGGTGCTTGTGTTGTTGATCTCCTTTGACGAGAAGATAATTTGTGTGGTGCTTGTGTTGTTAATCTCCTTTTCTTGTCGCTTTACCAAATTCGGTATCTACCCGTACGGCATTTTTCCTTCGTACATTTGGAGTTATCGGAGATTCCGAACGATTTTGCTCTTCGAATAAGTGTTCGTGACTCTATAGTGGTTACTTATATCGATACAACTAAATCGGATAAAGTACCATTCAACAATTACACAAAAAGTTCTGATAATTTAAACTATCCTATCTCTTGTAAAATTAACCATTTTTTACGACGGTTCGGGTATTTGAAAGTGACCAAATTAGCACAGATAATTAATACTAATTTTCGGAAATATCATTACCAAAAAGAGCTACATTCATTTTTACGCAACAAACAACACCGATATTCTGTATAAAATTATTTTGTACTTAGATGTCCATATAGTTAATATATAGGCCGATTTTTCTTTGAAAGTTTTTTCAGAGTGAAACTGCGTAAAGTGTCGTCGCAGACTAACCTGCGGATTCCACAAAAGCTAATCAGTGACATTACCTTCCGCTTACACTGGAGTTTTGTAAGCAGAGACGTCCTTTAAAATAATTGCCGTAAAAGTGGATAGTCGTCCCTAATAACCCTGCGTGAACTGAACAGTCAAATCTGGGATGAAACTTTACGCACATGAATTAATCCCAGTTTTTGCAGAACGCGACTCAAATGTCGAGACTGTATGGCGTAAATACCAAGGGCTATAGCTTAAGGGTATGTTAAGGGTATGTTAAGATATGTGATGTACAAAACAGAACAGACATTGTATTTCGCATTATACATAAGTACATCGTCTTAAAACATAAAGTATAAAAGTAAGTATGTCACATTTTACATACATTTAAGTTCAATACAAATGAAGAAAAATACAACAAATAAATACAAATGAAGAAAATGCATATAGTAAGCTTTCTAAACATATAATGACAGAAAGATTTGTAAGTGATACCGGTTATATGATATTATTGATCAATGAATTGCGAATTACAAATGCTTCTTTTATATATTTACACATCTTGAAAAGTTCGTTTTTTCGGATGACGTCAGTAATTGGTGGTACTTAAACACAGATAGATTAACATATATACATACCTTTTAAGGAATGTACATCCCGACGTTTCTTACTTTAACGCGATCGTGTTTTTGGCAGCTAATGCAACACGCTGCGTTAGTGTTAGCTTGAACAAAAAGATACATGACGCCTCTAAAGGTAGTGATGAATAAGAAACACTTTATGTAAAATAATATGTCTGGAAAAATGCATAACTTAGTTTAGTTGTCTGGTATTTTACGATGGAATAAAAGAAACATGTACTTATGATCGATACAATTCAAATTCAAATATTTTATTTAAGTCTCAATCACATTGCATGTTCATACTACATTTTGCACATACAATATAACACAATGACATGAATGTAATCAGTCATAAATGACTTATTAGAGACTGTATATTTTAAAAACTTTACATTTAACATGACTACAACATTTATAAAAAACAAGTTTTCATTCTACTTAGAAACATTTTTACCATTAAAATATACTAAAATATATTCTGACTAAGACTCTGTATATACATATATACAGTAAAAGTATGGTTATGTCCTAGAGTATAAAAGTTGTTTGCGTTCATATAAAATCTTAAAGCAGGTTTTGGCAACAACATATGCGTTATCATCATTTTTAAAAGTCGCAAGTAATTTTTCATCATCTGACAAATTTTCATAACTGACACTTGGCATATTATTTATTACAGAAATAAGTTCTGTTATACACTCATTGTACAATGGGCAATGAAATAGTACGTGCTTTTCATCGTCTACAACATTCTGGCAATAAATAGAATATCGATAGTCTACTGTCATTTGCATTCAATCGTCATTTAAACAAATTAGTCTGAAAAGTTACATTAAAATTTCAATCATGGCAAATAAGTATTTTTTAAATTAACCAAACCACATTATCTTGCTCTAGGTATTGACATGATTCCTTTCGCACCGAATTCGGCGATGTTCCAATGTCATCGTAGATTGATTACCTTGGACTTGGCAATCTTAGAGAGACACAGCTTATTTTGATGTCAGCGTCCACGTGTCATCTGTTGTCGTCTGTCAAGATATGCCAAGTATACATGCGGACTGAATGCATAATAGAGCCTTCAGGACTTGCTGAAATATACGTAATGTGTCGTCCCAGATTAGGCTTGGCAGTCCACACAGGCAAATAAGGGGCGAAACTTTCAGCATATCATGATTTTAAAGTTTAAATGAAGAAAATTTTTGAAGAAAAATCCAGTCTTAGCGATAATTGTCCTTCCTGATTAAACTGTGTGAATTGCTCACATATCTTGCTGTTTCACTTCGGACTATCATCACGCAGGTACAGACCATTTCAGGGCGCAGAATCAATGGGGGTTTCAGCGGTTTACACACGGGCTGGACAGAATGTAAACACACCGTGAAGAGCTTTATTTTTGCAAATATATTAAGTTATTAAAGCAAATTTGCAAAAATCTGTAGTGCATAAAAAACAGTGTTTCTTGCAGTTTGTGCTGATAACTTAGGGTATAAGAATAAATCCTTGAATGCGTCTGAAATCGGTGACACAATTTCACGTTGCGTGAAGCATAACCGTATCAATGAATGCAGTACACATAGAATTTTTTAACAAGAACGCAGACTTACTAAATAAAGTAATTCTGATGTGTTTCATGTTTCCATTAGCAGCATAACAATCTGTCTCGTATGCACTAGTTGAAATTCTTAAGATAAATTGTTTTAACAAGTTATTCGAAAAAGTACCACTTACCGGTTCATACCAAAGTCACGAGATCCTGTACCCTGATTTGTGTCAGATTGTTGAAGGAAATTTTACAACAGAAGTTTTACATTTAGTTGTTGGTTTTTATACTTTTCAAACTAATTCATTCAATTATTTAAGCCTTATTTCAATTTGTTATCATAAAACACAATGTTTTTATTTTGTATTTGTTATTGATAACAGACGGATTTATGGGATATTATTTTATTTACGTTGACAAAAACACATATCTAGGACACATATCTAACATTGTGAAAGTTAAGAATATGGCAACCGTTTAAATAGTTATCATTTTCTGTTGATACATCGGTCTCGGACTGTTTGGTGTCGTAGAAAAGGGATATAACAGTCATAAAGCAGGATTTACTGATGAAATGATAATTGGATATAACGACAAATAATTCGTATATGTCTTACCGAGGATTGGTTGGCAGTAAACGGATGCACTGAGAGTTGGACTGCTTTGCGAACAATTGACGTTAACAAGTGCAACCGGATTATGTAGTGTGCAAAACAATATGTCTATACATACATAATGTCACGTTGATTTTATTGTCCAATATATTCGTTTCCGGGGAGGCTTTTGATACCATTATTTTTTCCCTTAAGATAGTGTTTTTTTTTCTGGAAGGCTTTTTGATATGCGTACTGTTGTGTTTCCTTTATTTTAGCTGATGATGCTGCTGTTAATGCATGAGTTGATGAAGATGACGATGATGGTGATGATGATAATGATGATGATGATGATTATGATGATGATGATGATGATTATGATGATGATAATGATGATGATGATGATGATGATGATGATGATGATGATGATGATGATGATGATGATGATGATGATGATGATGATGATGATGATGATGATGATGATGTTGATGATGATGATGATGATGATTATGATGATGATGATGATGATGATGATGATGATGATGATGATGATGATGATGGTGATGATGATAATGATGATAATGATGTTGATGATGATGATGATGATTGCGATGATGATGATGATGATGATGATGATGATGATGATGATGATGATGATGATGATGATGATGATGATGATGATGATGATGATGATGATAATGATGAATTGATGACAACGTCGATGACGATGAACAAAACAAGAACAAAATTATAAAGTTGATTATTGTGGTGATGATGATAATGCTGTTGCTGCTGATGATGGTGATGATGATGGTTATGGTGGTGGTGATAATGATGATAATGATAATAATGATGACGATGATGATGATGATGATGATGATGATGATGATGATGATGATGATGATGATGATGATGATGATGATGATGATGATGATGATGATAATGATGAATTGATGACAATGTCGATGAAGGTGAACAAAACAAGAACAAAATAATAAAGACAATTATTGTGGTGATGATGCTGCTGTTGCTGCTGCTGCTGATGATGATAACGGTTATGGTGGTGGTGATAATGATGATAATTATGACGATGATGATGATGATGATGATGATGATGATGATGATGATGATGATGATGATGATGATGATGATGATGATGATGATGATGATGATGATGATGGTGATGATGATGATGATGATGATGATAATGCCTTCACGCAAATTTCCCTCCTAAGTCTCCAATCGTAAAATATAGCAGTGAGTTCTTGGGGAACATAAATGCTTTCTCTGCAGCCAGGGCGAGAAAGGAATCACAAAACGATTGGCAGTTACTGAAATGCACATCTAACTTATTAAGTATTCTGTAAGATTGATAATTTGACGCAACGTCCGTACACGACGAAGTTACCCAAGTCGTAGGAGGTCGTTATTGGAGCGGTACGGCGGCCGTCGCGGGCGTTCGTTTTCGTGTTGAAAAAGAGTCCCTTGTGACGCAAGCTCGCTATTTAAAGACAACATGGCGCGCTTGTCAACTGTCCCGCGTTCAGCCAAGAAAGGCAGTTGTGCACTTGGGAGGTCCGGTCCGGTCCCGGTTCATGTTATTGAGAATTTGCTTAAGTAGCCACCCATAATAGGACGTTGCTTTCGTTTTACACGACGTCGAAGACCTCGACGCTTCTACACCGGAAGGGACGGAAGGCCCTTCTACCGTTTCTTGTCAGGTAGTGGATGCGGCCTGCGTTGCGAATTTTCCGTTTCATTTTGATCGAAGTTCCGGTCCAATACATGGCTGAAGGTACTCGATGTTCCGCGTCAGCAAAAAAAGGACAAGATTATTACGGGGGCAGATTTCTGATTGAGCGTAGACGCGTTGATTGAATATACCCATCAGGAAGATGGGATAGTTGTTTTGATGGCGGGCAGTGGGGGTGGGGGGGGGGGCGATCACACGATCACATCTTTATATTAATGGATAATCTTAAGTATATCCCATAAAATAAGGGCCTAAATAACAGAAAAAAGTAGAGATGTCTTTGATTTTGTACATGCCAATCAACGACATTTCGTCCCATTTGTGCAAAACGGTACCACGTGCCTTATAATTTCAATGTCACATGGTACCTTTTTGCACCAAGGGGGCGATTTATTTACTGTCATTTCACTCCTCACATTCAAAATAAAATATGCTCAGAATGGGACGGATAATGTTATGTAAGTTTCGGGCTATGAATTCCATGAGGCATTTTCGTTTTGTTTATGTTATATTACACCCATTCGGATTCCCATAGGGTCCCATTATAAAACTGACAACTTTGAAAGCATCTTTCGTGCCTTTCCGACGCATCAATTTTTCTGAACCTGATTTCAAGATGTATATGTCCCCCCAATAATGGCAATCAAATCATACCGTCTCGCATCTTCTAAGAAAGTAAATCGCCGTGGAATGCACCCACCGTGTTTCGACAAAAAACCCATACAATAAAAAACACCCCTACGACTTGCTTGGTAAATACTTGTAATTGGATTTGACATACAAATGTATATGACAAAGAGGTTTACCTTATGCTCGTGTACAGGCCGTATAAAGATACGCCCATTTATTTTACAGGCTCATTTAATAAGATAACATGTTTTCAAATTGGTGCATTCATAATATGCGGAAACTTTAATTGTGTATTAGACGTTAACTTGGACTATCAAAATTACAGACTTTTTAATAATAGTAAAAATGCAATAAAAAACTATTTTATAGATACATGGGACAGATTAAAAACATTACATTCCGGACTTTGTATTCTCCATAGTTCAAATTATTTGTCGGTTAAAATTAAAAACTCTACTATTTATTCATTTAATAAATCTGGGCATTCCATTATTTGGCGTAAAATAAGTTTTGATGATATAGCATATGCAAAAAGGCTATGGAAATTCAACAATTCAGTTTTAAAGGCTATTAACTATTTAAACTGTATAAGTACTTTGATAAAAGATGTTAAAGAACGATACTCTGCATTTGACAAAACATAGAAAATATTGATAGCAATAACATTCACTTTGTTATCAATGACCAGTTGCTCATAGAAACATTACTCATGAAGAAATACCGGTAGTTCGTTCCTATCATGTAAAGCTAAAATTAAAAATAACTTAACTAACACAATTGACAGACTTCCAAAATCATTCACTAACACTAATGAAACTAAATTCGACCAACGCCTTGACCTACAAAATGAAATAAAAAATGTGAGGACAATCAATTTAAATGGTCTAGAGGTAAACGGATAGAAAATGGGGAAAACTGGCATAATACAGTTGCTCGCTCAAATCAAATCATTAGGTAAAATGTCGATACCACATATTGAATACAAACACGGTGCTAAATTGCATTAGGCAAATGATATTTTAAACGAAGCTTGCTATTCTATAAAACATTAAACAAAAGGAATTGCAACGAAATTGAATCATAAACGCTGATTTATCTCATATACCAAAATTGTCTAGATTTCGTTCTGGCTCAAAAGAAGGGTTGCTTAATATTGAACAAGTATCAAAACGCTTAAAACTTATAAAACATGACACAATTCCAGACTCGTATGGAATCACCGCTTAATTCTGTAAAGTTCTCTGAAAGAAGTTCGTTATATAAATATAGGATCTAGCACGAGTTGTCATATCATACCATGTTTTATTAAACGAGTTAAGGCATTTTGTTAGTAAGCGAGCCTTTGTATGAAATGACAACAAGTGCCAGATCTTTTTTCATCACATGCTTTTAAATTAACAAATTTAATAAATATTTACGCAAACATAATCATGATAAATCCCCAATGTTGTTAACATTTAGTGACGTCATTTGATGTTGCAACGTCTTTTCAGCAAAATAACAAAATGCGATTGGTCAATCAAACGAAAATAAGCCAATGAAAACGCTAAAAAAAGTATATTACACATGTGTAAGATAAAAATATTCGTAATGGTTGTATTACATGGGAAACAGGGTATGGCATATGGTAATATTGTATTATACCTAGTTATAAGAAGTAGAAATCATGATTTTATTACAAACTCCCTGGCCATATCACAAACACATGTAATTAGAATTTGCACCCCTGAAATGCAGAAAACAAGCCGTGGTGTCATCTGTCAAATCTAAGACAATAAACATAATTAGATATTATTAACCAATTTGTATCAGGATCTTATGCCGTGATGAAATCTGTAAAATCTAAGACCATTTCAATTGTTAAATTTTGTTTACAAACTTGTTCTATCGCAAGTACATTAAATTCAGTACTTCACGTTTTTTCAGTATTTTAATCTCCAAATATCAATCCAGTTTTATTAATTGCCCACGAATCGCTGTACACACACGTTTACTATTCAAACATGCTGAATATAATAATCTACCTGAATTACTTATGACACTTGATTTGTAAAAAGCATTCGATACACTGTCTTTCTGTTTCATAGAAACACTCTTTAGTGTTTTTTTTATTTCGGAAAAATGATTCAGAAATGGATATCCCTGTACTAGCATAATTCTATGGCCTTAATACATATAAATGGTTTCTTGGAAAAGACTATGTGTATAGGAGTGGCTGTCGCCAAGGATACCAATTAGCGCTTAAATTTGTATTATATGTGCAGTAATTATTGATTTTTACAAAAGCGAAAGCAATGATTAAAATCCTAAACGAAATAACAGAATTACATGTAACAATATACGTGATATAATATAAAATATGTAAAATGCCAATGATATGTCTCTACTCCGTGACGTATCTGCATCATGAATTAATAGTACGTTAGACATCTTTCACAAATATTCAGTATACTCTGAAATTACAAGTAATTATAACACAACCAATTTAATTTAGTTACTATAAAGTATAGTAATATGCCAATTAAAGCTTAATACAAACTGACATGGTGTTCTTCTACTTGCAAAGTTCTTGGGATAATTTAAAGTAGTCATTGGATTCGTAGTAATATTATCACGTCTTTACTTTTACTTACACCTTTATAATTTTACATAAAACAAGCATTTTCTTTACCTACATCTAGCGGAAAGTAAAAAATATTTTGGATCATGGTTTTAGAGTTACACATGCAGGCTGTACATTATCGTCTGATTGATTGAAACTATTTTAGTTTCTCTTTAAAAACCGATTAAATATCGCATTTACACTCGGAAATAACGCGTCTGCCATCGAAGACATAAACTCAAATAAAGATTTTATTAAGTTCACCTACTTCACTAGGCATTTGTTTTGTTAATGTCACCGAGTCCAATAAATGTTGCAAGTGGCATTTGGCCGGAAGCCTATTTTAGTAAGAACCGCTGTTGAAGTATTGGCCCATATTTACAGTTTTTTGATACAATCACACTTGTTAACAATTATCTACGTTCAAATTTAGTTTGTTTGTTTATTTTTGTCAATGAGGTATTTGTTTTGTATGTAACACTTACGTAACATTTAGTTTTCCGAGAAAGTCAAGTCAGACGTAAACTTAATTAAATATTTAGTTATGATTTATATAAGGTATAAAGTAGAATAATCTAAAACGGTTTTCTGTTAATCATTTTACTGTATGTTGTGTAGTTTTCGCATGTGGCGGTTCATTTGCGAGTCGATTTTTTTTGCAATAAACAAATGTTGTGAGGAACGATTATCACTCGAGGAACTAAGTACATGAAAAAGTTTGTGAACAGGAATGATCAAAGTCATTAGGTCTAATACTAGAGCCTTATGGTTTACTAATTGGCAAAGTAAATCACGACGTAGTTTGCCTCTGTCGATATTTCAAAGAATCGAGATTGTTCTTTGTGTTTTTGTTCAATTGATGTGACCAGTTCAACAAGAATGCACTGCGCTTAATATTCTTCTTATTGCTTTCAACCCGGATGTGACATTGTTCCTAGGGTACAGTTTGACGTAAAGAGGACTTATTAAAGACCCACACGACTTACACTGAATAAAACAAAATAGGACTAATAAGTTCTAAGAATTGTAATGAATTACATGTAACTCCGAAATGTTGCCGAGTATGTGCGTAAAACTACGAAAATTCATACAAATCAAAATGTGATACTTATCTCTTGCGCGGCAGTTTAAATTAAAAGCCACCGTCGGGTAAAGGTTATGTATAAGCTTTTATCAAAACTAGACCCAGGTTTGAATCCCGCATCCCACACGCATTTTATTAATTTTTTATCGCTTAACATGTTTACGTTATTTCAAATATTGTAATGTTGTACAAAATAAAAACACAACCATTTTGAAGAAGGCATTTTCCCCAATAAATGTTCCCTGTTATTTACATTATAGTAAACATATGTTGAAGTCCTAGTTGCAGGTGAGTTATTTATTCTTGACCTCTGGTACCATGTAAATAGTGTGTGCCAGTATATGGTGAGTATGTTATATGCATCATTGACACATATTAAAACATATATTTGCACAACTGCACTATTCTGTATAAACGCAAGGTAATTGTGATTATATCAACACCTAAAGTTAGAAGTATAGACTGTTTCAGTGTGTGGGAAGATTTAGATCGTTGACAAATGGTGAACTCAATGTAAATCATACTTGTAAGCAGTTTATGATAGTTGTATATGAAATTATAGAGGTTTTATGAATTTATACAATATCCAAATATCTCAACTTTAGCATTAACATTGATTATTCGTGTGGCAAACTTGAATTCCCTTTCAAGCGAAACTGGAAATTAACATTTTTACGACGAAACTTAAACAATCGTGTTTCTATTTCTACGATACACAAGAAAACTTCTTTGTTCAAAATTAATGTTGTATTTTTCTTCTTCTGTTGTTTTTTTAATTCGTTTTGAAATGACGTATCACTAGAGATTGATAACCTTTTCTTGATTTTCGAAGGTAAAAACATATATGCTTTCTTCCGCTTTTTATTTTCTATCATGAGTGCATATTTTATGTTTGTAATATCTAACAATATACCGAATAAGGAGCCTTACATGATCAATAGTTATGTTTATCAGAGTTGCATTGGTTAAAAAATGGTTCAGACGAAAAACAGGACAAACATTCAAAGTCTGTGAAAACATTCGTCTAGTTCTTCACATCTGTGAAAATAGAGTCCCGTTATTCTATCTGTGGAAACTATGGTTCATTATCCTGTCACATGCCTTTAAGTCAGCCTGATTACCAGGTAACCTAATAACCCAAAAGTTATAAGGCTAGTTGACCATGTGACCTCGAATATATGTCAGTCGCTCTCCGGTGACGGGCTACTTTTTTCTATTAATAAAATACCGAATACATGTAAAGAACTGTTTGTTTAAACACGTATATATTGTTGTTGTTTTTTTTGGGTGAATTTGATTTTTGTTGACCGAGAGTTTGTAAATAAAATATTTAAAAAAGCACAACATTGTGTTAAATAGTACTATGTGTAACCTACTGTTTATCAAGCGCTTAAGCAATATGATCGCTGTAAGCACTGTCAACATCGTCTGCTGTTCATGTGCATAGCCAGTTGACATAGGATTTAACTGTATTTAATTTAATGTGACATGATAAATAGAATAATTGGTTGGTGACGTGGATGAAGAACCGTTAGCTGGAGGATCTTATCGGATCTTTGGCTCACCCGATAAATTCCTTCGCCTTGCCTGATAACCATTCTCCATCCACGTCACCAACCTATTATTCTCTATTTCTTCACATGTGTGAAAATTGTTATTTATTTCTTTATGAAAGTTGTAGTGTACACTTTTTCTTTGAAGTTTGTGTGCCCATCCATAATTTATATTCCAATCCCTAATTGTGTCTGAAGAATGCGCAGTTTAGGCTTGTTACAGTATTCACATTTTTTTTTTAAATTGAACAGTATAATGTGTGGCAATGTGGTCCCAATTGCATCGACTTTGAAAGCATTCCATTTCAGTCTAGGGACATATTTGACCTCTTACATAGTGTTTATGGTTAAATTTACATACCAATCCAGATATAGTCTCAACTCATTAGTATTTATTGAGCAATACTAGTAGTTTATTTCGTGGCTAGACCGATCCACGGATTTAACACAAACACACCGAAAATGACCGAAAATGACCGAAAATGACCACCGAAAATGACCGAAAATGAAGGAAAATGAACGAAAATGACAGGCGCAAATTCCTCTTTTGTTTTTTATTTAAAATCAGAAAACCACGAAATAACGTGGCCACGAAACCAGCGTTTTTTATTTGACCAAATGGGAAAAATCTGCGCGAAAAAGAAAATTAAATTGTGGAAATTCTCGTCGTAAAGTCTTCATATTGGGAAATTGGTGTATCTGATTTTTTGCTCTCAACTTCTTTAAATTTGATAACTTAATGTTGCCTTGTTTTCAATATTATATTTACTTACGTTCAAGCCACAGAGCTGCATATGGAAACTAACTAAATGTTGCATATTATTTGTTTAAAAAAATGTTGTTGTTCTTAGAAACCTTGAATTGAGAATTGTTTTTACAGCAAAAATTGGGAAATTTGTAGTTGTTTTCAAAATTGGGAAAGTGCCGTTTTCCGGTACTTTATAAAGAATGAAAAAAAATCGCTGGAAACTAACATTTTTCGACACACCACAACATATAATGCCGACGAAAACAAATGATTTAACATCATTCCTTTCGCCAACGAGTCTCGTTTTGATAAATATTTCCTGTGTTTTTCCAAATATGATTTACCATGTTTATTAACTTCTTTATGTTAGTGTTCTGAAATTAAATATGCCATTAACAATATGTTGTAGCGTTTTATATAGTTTACATGTTCACATGTGTTTCTGTACAAAACATACCATACATACATACTGGACATTAGAACATTCTAAGAGATATAGATTCATAATACATAAAAAATGTCATTCATGTCTTTAAGAAGGCTAAAAATAGTAATAATTATGCTTTGGTGACAATTGTTTCTTTACATATTAATACATTTACGATGTAAATCAGAAGGTAGAATGTAGTTACCTTAAAACGAACAATTTAGATTTGTATGGTTTATAATACACATTCCCGAATACTATTTTAATGTACATCATTTAAATTCGTTAAGTGCAGCGCCGGGACATGTTAAAAACCAAGTACACGTGGACAAAATAATATGAGCCATGCTCTGTGAAAAAGAGGTTTGATGCATGTGCGTAAAGTGTCGCCTCATATTAGCTTGTGCATTCCGCACAGGCCAATCAGGGGCACACTTTCCGCATAAACTGGATTTTTGCTAAAATGGGACTTTTTTCAAACGAAAGATATCATAAAAACTGAAAGTGTTGTCCTTGATTAGACTATGAGGACTGTACAGGCTAATCTGGGACGACACTTTACGCACATGCATTAATTCCCCTTTTCACAGAGCACGGCTCATATAATTAAGTGACACAGATGTTACGATATCGCCCATATGTATTTATGGTAATGTTTTAACCGCAAAATTCATATTTCTGTCCGTTAATAAGTAAATAGTTTTATGACTGTTACATACATTTTGAATCGAACAACATTCTTTAAATTATCGACCTGATTCTTTACTTAATTTACACCCATAATTGACAACGTAATAATATTCGGCCTTGGGAATGGTATGTCTGGCCTCAATCTTCGCGCAGGGATTTGACTGGAACCAACATAGCTTAATAAAATCCCTGCATTCATAACCAACCACGTGAGAATAGCATAGCTACGTTGTACAATAAATTTACCGTTGTTATTTTTACGTTTCTTAATTTAGGTAATTAATTTTTTTATCATGAACTTTAACTTGTACACTATCTTTTAAGTATAAAATGAAATGATACAACTTTTCATAATATAATACTTAAACAAAAAAATAAAATCCTACCAAATCTGTTACAATTTTTTGGTGATAGCAGTGATTGTATGTGAGAGCAAGGAACGACAACTCTGCGTGGAGATTGTATGTGAGAGCAAGGAACGACCACTCTGCGTGGACTTCTGAGCAGCCAAACTATTAACGGCACAACAAGAATTATCAGACGAGAACACTCCTGGTTAATTGGATGAGAAGACTCTGCGTGTTGCTCTTTTGGTGTTGATCCTGCTATCTGTTTCCTGGATCAAGGTCTTTCTGTACGCGTACGGTTTTGTTTCTTTATACGATCGGGGTTATTGGCGATTCCGAGCTATTCTACTTTCTCAACAATTGTGTGTTAAAGTATATTGGTGAGTTATGTAGATACAACTAGCTTAGATACAGTACCCTTTAACTCTTACTTATATACACATTGATAAATGAAATTCAATACCTGAACATTGTTTGCGACGTAAAATCCACAACAATAGTTCTGATACGGTAATGTATCCTTTCACAGTGCCATGTTAACCGTTTAACCAGTGTCTGGCGTTATCAGATGACCAACGAGCACCGATAATTAATACTAGTATCTTTAGTATCCATTTAAGAAAATAACGACTAGATATATTTGTACGAAAACACACAAACAATTGTAACACCATTTCTTCTTAAACAAGTATGGAATAAAAATGTTCCTTTAGTTATTTTAATAATCCTCGTTCTGTGAAAACTGTTCTAAATGCATGTGCTAAAGTGTCGTCCCAGATCAACGTGTATAATCCGCACAAATTAGTCAAGAAAGAGACTTTCCGCCTTGCCTGGATTTTCGTTAAGAACACATCTCCTTTAAACAAACAAAAAATCCATAAATTATAAAGCGGAAATCTGTGATTTACAGCCGAATGATGCGTTTCTCACTTCAGTCGACTAGATATATTTGTATGAAAACACACAAACAATTGTAACACCATTTCTTCTTAAACAAGTATGGAATAAAAATGTTCCTTTAGTTATTTTAATAATCCTCGTTCTGTGAAAACTGTTCTAAATGCATGTGCTAAAGTGTCGTCCCAGATCAGCGTGTATAATCCGCACAAATTAGTCAAGAAAGAGACTTTCCGCCTTGCCTGGATTTTCGTTAAGAACACATCTCCTTTAAACAAACAAAAAATCCATAAATTATAAAGCGGAAATCTGTGATTTACAGCCGAATGATACGTTTCTCACTTCAGTCTGCCCGTGGTTTTGACAGATAATGAAACACTTTTCGTCATTAGTTTAAGCAAAACATGTTTTATGACGCTGTTGGGAGTTTCGATGTATTACGAACACTTGACATGAACTAATATCTGTGAGAACACGCATTACTTAGTTTAAAGGTTAGGCCATTTACGATGGAATAAAATAAACATGCATGTAGAATAAATACTAATTTCCTTAGCATATATTTTAAAATTATTATTTAAGCATGCTAAGTTTGATAAGTCAGGTTCTATTCTAAGGAATTCCAA
>NC_068365.1:64042214-64137214 GCF_020536995.1 Dreissena polymorpha | reverse complement strand
CAAAGACTTAAGGCTATCCTTACATTTGCTTAAAATATTTATGCAACCACAACAAGTGAATCAAATAAAGGAATTCGTTGCACAGTTCTAAGTATAATATATTATTCGTAATTTATAACATTTTTTGTTAACATGTCATCTATCATAAAATATGTCATTCATAATAACAATTATAAGCGTGTAACATGTATTTACTTGATAATGTAATCACTGCTCTGGTCATTTAAGAAGGTCTTAACAACACATGTTTGTGGTAATCGAACTATTGAACAAGCTACAAACCACAATGTCAGGTTAATGTAATTTAGATTTTGTGTCATTATATGTGTTAGTTAAATTGTTTAACATTAAGCCAATATTTTGTAAAAGATAAAGAGACTAGACACTCGTGTATGTGATAATGAAACCTGCAAGCGCATGTAAAATTTCAAGATTATACTCGAATGTAAAAATAGTGTTAAAACGCTATAACACCAATTCGTATCATGAATCCCCGATAGTGTTAAATACACGGCTTCTTTGATTTATACTGTCCCCGTATGGTATTATACAGTATCAGATTATTAGTATTGGGCTAGAGCACATCTCGCTGGATATTCATTTATTTATTATTATTATTATTTATCATTTATTCCTTGCTCTCACATACGATCTCTGCCATCACAAGAAAATCCTACCAGATTTGGTAGGAGTTTAGTTTATGGTTTAATTATTATATTATGGAAAGACGTATCATTTTCTTTTACATTTTGAAAATAGTGTTTAAATTAAGATGCATAATAAAACAATAATTACTTAAATTAAAAAAGCAAAAGTAACAACGGTTAAATTATTGTACTACGTGGCTAGGCTATCATCACGTGGTTGGTTATGAAGGCAGGGATTTTATACAGCTATGCTGGTTCCCGTCAAATATCTGCGTGAAGGTTGTGTAAAGCACTGTATGACTCTATACGGGGTCCGTACGAAGTCGTGTATCGAATGTTTCTTACCAATAACTCTTCATATTTCATATTGCATATTAATAAGTCTGGTAACTTAAAACAAGCATATTTGTTCGCCTACATTTTCTACTGGAAGTAAATATGTATTAAGTATCATACTTTTTAAAGTTACGGAGGCCGGTGTTGCATTTCCGTCTGATTGATTACAAATGTCAATTTTAACGTGAAAATAAAATTAAAATCACATTTAAATAGAGAACTGGGTTTGTTGGCCGAGACATACACTCGAATAAAATCAAGCATTTATTGCAATGTCTTCTCTAGACGTTTGTTTTTTTATTGTTAGCGATTTCCATCGTCTGTTACAAGTCGCATGTAGCCTACAGCCTAGTGTATCAAGATCTGGAAATGAAATATTGGCCCATATTTGGTACACACAAAGTTGTAAAACACAATTGCCTACGTTCAAATACCGTGTTTTATTGTTAAACGTTCCTTTAAACAATGACGTATTTACAACTGGTAAAAATAGCCATATTGTTTTTTATTTTAAGTATACGTAAATATAGTGATTCGATTGAAAATGTATTGTGAGATTATCGTAACTACATCTTAGGTAAAAACATCCGTCTGACATATAGGGTAAACCAAGCGGCATCGAAAACATTGTGCTGTTATTCTGGAAATGTATCTATGTTTCTAATACACATATTTTTAACCTGATCAAATCACCGACTTTATAAGATAACAGAAAGCCAACATTTGCATTGTTTAGAAATATATGTATACAGACAAGTTTTTCCTTAACAACAACTTAAGTTCGGTTATGTATCGATTTTCAAAATAATTTTCCTATAATAAAAAAAGAATGTATATATTATGTTTAAACCGGCACAATAACAGTGTTACCTATGTAAATGGGTGCATAAATGAATAATCGTCGTTCATATTGGTATGATAATAAAGCGTTTGTTACGCATTTTCTCGATAACTTGGAAAAAACGTCCTAACAAATCGTTTATGTTTGGCTGATTAAAACGTGATCCTGCATGGCGCAGTATTCACGATGTACCCGCTATTTACACATGTCTCGGGTTCCATGTCCGAGACAGGCAAACTTTTTAAAATAAAGTGTTTTTTTTAAGAACGTGCTAGACAATTCAAAAGAAATAAATGCGTTTGTATACATATTTAATAACATTAATACAAATGCAATTACGTGATCAAGTCCATTTATAATAAACTAAATCTAGTTTTATAATTTAGACCCAGCCCCTTGCTGACCTTTGCTCTGTCAAGGATGTCGCGAACTCGATTCATGATAATTTGCCAACCACGTAACCATGTTGAGAAGAATAAAACACTATATGCAATCTCCACGCAGAGTTGTCGTTCCATGCTCTCAAATACAATATCTGCAATCACAAGAAAATCCTGCCAGATTTGGTAGGATTTTATTTAAAAAAATTAAGTATTGCATTTTAATGGTCGTATAATTTTCTTCTATACTTTAAAAATAGTGTATATATAAAGGTTGATACTTAAAATAAATTACCAAAAAAAAAAAAAAAAATAAACAAAGTAAAAATAAAAAAGGAAAAATTATTAACCACTACAACTAGGCTATCATCACGTGGTTTGTTATGAAGGCAGGGATTTGATCCAGCTATGCTGGTTCCGATAAAAACTCTGCGCGGAGGTTGCTGTCAAGGATGTCGCGAACTCGATTCATGATATGTTGCCAACTACGTAATAATGTTGAGATGAATAAAACGAAATATGTCGAAGTAAAAGGACAGTGTGTTGCGTTGCCTTACTGATTGGACGATTGATTTGCAAGTCGATTTTGTTGTAATAAACAAGTCAACAGTTTAGAAGAACGCTTATCATTCGAGGAAATCAGTACATGACCAGGTTTAATGATCGAAATGATCAAAGTCATCGAGTCCAATACTAGAGTCGTTTAGAGCCTTATGGTTGACTAATTGGCGACGTAAATCACGACGTAGTTTGCAACTGCCAACAGTTCACGGAATCGAAGTTGTTTTATTTTTATGTTTGCTCATCAGATGTGACAAATTCCATTCGAATGCACAGCGCTAAGAATAGTATATAGTGATTGCGACCCGGATATGACGTTGTTCCAATGGTGCTGTTTTACGTCAGAATAACTTGTTACAGACCCAAAACACTTACACTGTATAATGCAATTAATATTAAATCGGACAATTAAGGTCTTAAAACTGTAACGAGCTTCGTGAAAACGTCTTATTTCAAAAATTTCCGTCACTCCGAACGAGTGTCGAGTGTCGCCGGGTGGTGAAAAGTGTGCAGCTAGTCCGGGACTCGAATCTAGGACACCTCGCTAACATTTTATGTCACGGTACCGAACTTAAGCGGGATTGGTGGAAGGTTGTGTGGCGGCCTGGTTATCTCAGTCGGGAGAGCACTCGCCCTGTTAGCGGGATGTCTCGGGTTCGAGTCCCGGACTTTCTGCACACTTTACACCACCCGGCGAAACGAGTATGTGGGTAAAACAACGAACATAATGGTCAAATTCAAAACAGGACAATGATCCCATACGTCAAATTCCTAATAAAGAGCCACGGTCGCGTATCGATTAATTGTTGTCTTTCACTGCTACAAGATCAAGATTCGAATACACTCATTAAGGAATGATCATCGCCATTTTAAATTTTTAACAGCATAAGTTACATGTAAGAACATAAACAATGAATTTCTCAACTATCAATAACAAACCAAGAGACTAGACTGTTTAATTCATACTTAGAAATGAAATGTCTAAATAAATAATGTCAAAGATTTGTTGATATGTACCAATATTCCAAATAAAATCAACATCTTTTAATCGTTAAAACAAAACCTCAATTCCCAATCAATATCATAATTTCAAATAAGCTTATATTTCTCATGAACAAAGTAACTGGTAATTCGATGATTCTCTTGGTAACTACCTATTATAAAATTACAAACTCCCTGTCCAAACCACAAACACATGGAATTATAATTTGCACCCCTGAAATGCAGAAAACAAGCCGCGTTAAAATCTGTTAAATCTAAGACAATAAACATAATTAGATATTAATAACCAATTTCTATCAGGATCTAATGCCGTGATGAAATAAGTAAAATCTAAGACCATTACAATTATTAAATTTTGTATACAAACTTGAATTATTGCAAGTACATCAAATTCAGTACTTTACGAATTTTCAGTATTTTAATCTCCAAATGTCCATCCGGTTTCATTAATTGCCGATGTATCGCTAAACACACAAGATTACTGGACGACATCTTTAAACATGCTGAATATAATAATCTACATGAATTACTTATGACAATTGATTTCTAAAAAGCATTTGATACCTTGTCTTTCTACTTGATAGAAACACTATTTGGTGTTTTCATTTTTAATTTGGACCAATATTTCAAAACTTGATATCCATGTTCTTGCACAATATTATGGTCTTAATACAAATAAATGGATTCTTGGCAAAGACTTTGTGTAAAGGAAGTGGCTGTCGTCAAGGAAAACCAATTATCACTTAAATGTTTTATAATATGTGCAGATTTCATTGATTTATACATAAACAAAAGCAACGATTAAAACAAATAACAAGCATAATAATATACGTTATATAATATATATTATGTAAAAATGCCGATGATACCTCTTTACTCCTTGACGTATCAGCATCATCACTTAAAGGGACCGTCAACCACATTGATGAAAAAAAGAAAAGTTTTAAAATACCGTATTTTTTTACAATAATTAGTTTATATTGATTAAAATATCACGACTGGTATTAAATTACTTAAACAAAGTTGTTAAGTTATCATATTTTCAGTATATTCGGTAATAAAATTTAACTGAGTATGTCTACCAGGTATCTACCAGTAAACTATAAATAACGCAAGTAGATTGATCATCATCGTCACGTGGTAAACCCAGGAATGGAAATTGTGCATGCGTAATGAATTGTATATATTTTTATTTATAAAATGATCAATCTACTTGAAAGGTCATCGCGAAATTTTATTACTGAATATACTGAAAATATGAATGCATAACAACTTTGTTCAAGTAATGTAAAATACCAGTCGTGATATTTTAATCAATATTATCTAATACTTGTAAAAATACGGTATTTTAGAACTTTTCTTCTTTCGTCAATCCGGTTGACGGCCCCTTTAATACGGGTTTTCCGTGTCTTACACACGGGCTGGACAGAATGTTAATACACCTTTAAGAACTTTATGTTTGCAAATATCTCAAGTTATTGAAATACATTTGCACAAATCTTAAGTGCATAAAATACAGTTTTTCTTGCAGTTTGTGCCGATATCTTAAGGTATAAAAAATAAATCTATTGAACACGTCTAAAATCCGTGTACAATGAATGCAAACCGAATTTTCGAACAAGAAAGTATTAAATAAAGTAATAACGGTGCATTTCACATGGTCACATGCAGTTTAAGCATCTGTCTTTTATGCTCTAGTTAAAATTCTTAAAAAAATAATTTTCTAAAGTTATTTGAATAAAGCATCACTTACCGTCGTGTATAAATCAATTAAAGTTAAAAAGGGGAACCCCACAAAGTCACGTGATCCTGCACCCTGAATACCTTAGTTATGTTTCACAAATATTAAATGTACTCTTGAATTACCAGTGTTTATGACACACCCACTTTAATTTAGTTTCTTGAAAGTATATTAATATGTCAATGACGGTCCCTTTAAGTTATGATGCTGATACAAACTGACATGGGGTTCTACTACTTGTAAAATTCTTGGGATAATTTAAAGAAGTCACTGGCATTGTAGAAATATTACACCGCAGGGAAAAATAGCAATTGTCAATTCACGGCTTTACTTTTACTAATAAGTTTATTTATATTTCTTCATAAAACAAGCATTTTCTTCACCTACATCTAACGGAAGTAAAACACTTATTTTGTATCAAGGTTTTAAAGTCACACAAGCCGGCTGAACAGTATCGTCTGATTTATTAAACATTTCTTAGTTTCACTTTAAAATCCGATTTAAAATCGCATTAAAACCCGGAAATAACGCGTCTGCCGTCGAAGACATAAACTCAAATAAGTATTTTCTTAGTTCACCGTATTCAATAGACATTTGTTTTGTTAATGTCACCTAGTCCAATGTACATGAATAGAATTTAAAAATGAAAATATAATACATATTTGTTTTTGTATGATACCTTTTTGTAAACATACAGTTTCCCAAGAAAGTACATTCAGACGCTAACTTAATTAAATATTTAGTTAAGATTTATATTTGGTATAAAGTAGAATAATCTAAAACGGTTTTTTGTTTATCATCTTACTGTATGTTGTGTAGTTTTCGCATTTGTCGGTTAATTTGCGAGTCGATTTTTTTGCCATAAACATATCAACTGGTGTAAGGAACGCATATCACTCGAGGAACTACGTACATGATAAAGTTTGTCAACCGGAATGATCAAAGTCATTAGGTCTAATACTAAAGCCTTACGGCATACTAATTGGCGAAGTAAATCACGACGTAGTTTGCCTCTGCCGATATTTCAAAGAATCGAGGTTGCTCTTTAGTGTTTTTGTTCAATTGATGTGACCAGTTTAACCAGAATGCACTGCACTTAATATTCTTCTTTTAGCATTTAACCCGGATGTGACATTGTTCCTAGGGTGCAGTTTGACGTAAAGAGGACTTAAAGACCCAGACGACTTACAATGAATAAACAAATAGGACCAATTAGTTTTAAGAATTGTATTGAATTACACGTAACTCCGAAATGTTTCCGAGTATGTGCGTACAATTACAAAAATTCATAAAAATCAAAATGTGATACATGTACTTATTGCATGCGCGGCAGTTTAAATAAAAAGCCAAAGGTTATGTATAAGCTTTTACAATAAGACCCAGGTTTGAATCACGCTACCCACACGCATATTATTAATTTGTTATCGCTTTAAAACATGTTTACGTTATTGCAAATATTGTAATGTTGTTAAAAAAATACAACCATTTTGAAAAAGGCATTTTCTCCAATGTATGTTCCCTGTTATTTATATGATCATTAAGTGAGTTATTTATACTTGACCTCTGGTACCATATAAATAGTTTGTGCCAGCATATGGTGAGTATGATATATGATAATATAATATAATATAATATAATGACACATATTTAAACATATATTTGTATAACTGAACTATACTGCATGAAAGCAAGGAAACTTTGAATAAATCAACACCTAAAGTATAGACTGTTTCAGTGTGTGGGAAGATTTAGATCGTTGACAAATGGTGAACTCAATGTGAATCATACTTGTAAGCAGTTTAAGATAGTTGTATATGCAATTATACAGGTTATATAAATTAATGCAATATTAAAATATCTCAATTTTAGCATAAAAATGGATTATTCGTTTGTGGCAAACTTGAATTCCCTTGCAAGCGAAACTGAAACTTAACATTTTACGACGAAACATTTTCTATTTCAATGATACACAAGACTGTTGTATTTTGCTTCTTCTGTTTTTTTGATTTTTTTTAAAATGACGTATCACTAGAAATTGATATCGTTTTCTTGATTCCCGAAGATAACATCATATTTGCTTTCATCCGCTTTTTGTTTTCTATCATGAATGCATAGTTTGTATTTGTGATATCTAACAATATACCGAATAAGGAGCCTTACATGATCAATAGTTATGTTTATCAGAGTGGCATTGGTTAAAAAATGGTTCAGACGAAAAACAGGACAACCATTCAAAGTCTGCGAAAACTAGCGTTTTGTCTTTAACATCTGTGAAAAAGTGTCTCGTTATCCTATGTTTGAAAACATTTTTTTTTATATTTATATTGTGATAATTGTCATTTATATTTTTGTGAACGTTGTAGTGTACGCTTTTTCTTTGAAATTGTAAGCTCATCCCGATTTTGTATTTCAATCCCTAGTTGTTTTTCAAGAATGCGCAGTTTTGGCTTGTTACATTTTTCATATTTTTTTCCATAATTTTGGAACCATATAATTTGTGACAATGTGGTCTTAATTGCATCGACATGGAAACATTCCGTGTCAGTCTAGGGCTATATATGACCTATATAGTGTGAATGGTTAAATTTACCATTAATACATTTTTAGCGATTTAAACTCCACACACATAGTTCTGATACGGTTAAGATTCCTGTCACAGTAACATAATGCATAAACAGATGACCAACGTGGTACGGATAATTTACAATCACTATCTTTAGTATCCATTAAAGAAAATAAAGTAACGTTAAGTTATTTTAATGAGCCTCTTGCTTGGAAAACTGGTTTTATTGCATGTGCTAAAGCGTTGTCCCAGATTATCCGCACAGGTTAGTAAAGAAAGAGACCTTCCACCTCGACTGGAATTTCTGTTACAAGACACCGGCTAGATTGAACTTTACCGGTACACAGTTGTTTACCACTATCGACAAAGCGGGGATTTGGGGGCGGTAGCCCCCGATTCTAAGGAAATATATATAGGATAAAAAGGATTATAAGGTGTTGCGTTAGTTGTTATGTGTTAGGTGTTAAGGGTTAGGGTTAGGGTTCGCTGTTTGATGTTAAGTGTTTCGTACCGGTAAAGTTCAATCGTCCCAAGACACCTTCAAATAAAACGAAATCCAAAAATTGTAAAGCGGAAATCTGTGATTATCTGTCAGTGCTGAAAATGCTTATCTGGGACTTTTCTTTACGCACAATTATTAAGCAAAGTTTCGATGGAACGTCATTTCGCTATTGACCAATAAACAACAACGCCATTAAGTTTCGCGCAAAACATAACGTTATTTTGGCAACTTGTTTATGATCAGAAAGTAGCGCCATGATTATTTATGTTTAAATTTGCATACATCGGAAAATGAAAAACCGGTCACGTGAACAAATTATCCAATCAGAATGCAGCATTCATATGATAGTGACAGAAGTTTTAATTATTTAGTTTAAAAGTTTGGCCATTTACGATAGAATAAAATAAACATGCATGTAAAATATATACTAATTTCCTTTGCATATATTTTAAAATCATTATTTAAACATGCTTAGTTTGATTATTTAGATTCTATTCATCCCAATATGATATGAATCCCAATAAATATTAAATGTTCAACAAAACAATAGGGTCGTTTTACTGCCGTTCGCTTAGTATCGTGCCATATATAAGTATGCTGATTCATCTGGCTTTTTTTTCGACGCTATAAACGTCGATTTCTTAACTATGCCTTGGCAATCTGTGATAGACACAGCTTTGCACTTGGCATCGTCCTTATGAGGTTTGTCAAGATGCGCCGATTTTAAATCGTTCATGTGGAGGAAATGTACAATAGAGCTGCGCTCAGTGCAAACGGACCTTATTACACGTCAAGTAACGTCCCAGATAATCATGTTCAGTCCGTATAGGGACGATATTATCAGGTTGTAATGAATTTTTCGGTATAAGCTAGTTTCTCCGAAATGAAAATTCTGTCTAGATGGAAAGTGTCGTTCTTAATTAGCCTGTTCGAACTGCACAGGCTAATATGGGACGACACTTTAATCATTGGCATCATGTCGGATGTCCCCGGAGCTTGAGTCATATTGAAGACCGGCAGTTATAACGTGAACGTGTGTGCTTTTCTTTAACGCACAACCCAAAAGAACATTCGATAATTACATTTTTCTGTTATACTGTGATCTATTGTTTCGCTGATACGGACATTCGTTTAAGGTTGTTAATGAGAAGTTTACAACTGAAGTTTAAGTAAAAACATCGTGCATGTTAATTAGCTCGATTTTTCGAAACAATGCATTCAATAATTTAAGTCCTATCGCCATCTCTTTATAATTAATAACAATTTAAGAGTTTAATAGATGTTTAAGTCATGGTTTTTTTTACAAACGAATTATTTTGATATGTCTATTAGCATCTACAAACAAGCAGCGACGACATATTTCTTTGATCAGACAAAGTCGACAGTACGGCAATAGCTTTAAATATTAACCAATTACTGTTGGCATCAGTCTCGGAATCTTTGGTGTTTATAGAAAAGGGATACAACAGTCATAAAGCAGGATTTGCTGATGAAAGCATAATTGGATGTAAAAAGATAAATAATTTGTATTTCGCGTAGAAAGGGCTTGCCGTTTAATGTCACTAAGTCACCCAAAGTTGGACTGCTTTGTGAAAATTGGACGTTAATAAGTACAACGGGATTATATGGGGAGTAATCAACAATATGTATATACATCTCTTATGTAAGGTTAAGTTTATTGACAAATACATTTTGTTCGCTTCAGGTAAGGCCTTTGATTAAATAAAAATTTTCTGCTTTTAAGTTTGTGTGGTGTTGTTTGTTCGAGAATTTTGTAATGCAGTGTTTACATACTGATTTTTGAGAAGTCAGTTTGTTTTCTGGAAGGCTTTTGAGATTACTAAAAGGAGAAAAAACGCATTCAGAAGTACACCATAAGTATTGTTGTGTTTCGTTTATCGCTGTTGCTTCTGCATGTGATGGTGTTGACAATGTTTATGATGATGATGATGATGATGATGATGATGATGATGATGATGATGATGATGATGATGATGATGATGATGATGATGATGATGATGATGATGATGATGATGATGATGCTGCTGCTGATGATGATGATGATGATGATGATGACGATGTTGATGACGACGACGACGACGAAGACGACGACGACGACGAAGACGACGACGACGATGATGATGCTGCTGCAGCTGCTGCTGCTGCTGCTGTTGATGATGATGATGCTGATGATGATGATGATGCTGATGATGATGATGATGATGATGATGATGATGATGATGATGATGATGATGATGATGATGATGATGATGATGATGATGATGATGATGATGATGATGATGATGATGATGATGATGATGATGATGATGATGATGATGATGATGATGATGATGATGATGATGATGATGATGATGATGATGATGATGATGATGATGATGATGATGATGATGATGATGATGATGATGATGATGATGATGATGATGATGATGATGATGATGATGATGATGGTAGTGGGTATAATCATTATTCTGTTGCTGCTTCTTCTTCTGCTGAATATGATTTTGACTAGGGTTGTTTTAATATTAATGATGAAGGTGCGTTTTTTTTTTTTGGTTTTATGTCTTTTAGTAAAAGAACTAAAGTTTATTGCAAGTTATTCGTATGAGACAAATAAATACATGGCAACAACAAAACAGCCCGGATTCATTAAATACAAAAAGAAATTAAAAAATATTTAGTTCACTTATAGTTTTGCTTTCACAATACATAATAAATGAGCCATGCTGACTTAATCAGAGACAGTCATTTTGCAAAAATTTGAAATATCAATAATTTATTAGTCAGTTCCTTTTTACAGCAAAATATGTTCTAATAGAAATGAACCTTCGATTATGTTTGGTTTCCAAAACATATTAATACGATTGCAGTTGACGTTAAAACATTGTAAAACGATATTGTGGGGTAAAATGTGAATCAGTTGTTACTGTCTTTTTGTTGTGCGAACACACTTTTTATATTTGAGTATGTTTGTCTTAAGCTGGATAACCAATAATTTATGAGTCTGCAACTTACCATAGTTGATCTTAACATGCACGGCCCATAATCAAATAGGCAAGATTAAGATAAGACATTGAGGTCAAAGATCACAAAATTGATGAATTGTTTATTCATTTACAAATGTGTTCGCTTTGAATCAAGGGATGCTATAAAAACAGCTTACAATTGGTCTCCTTTATCGAGTTCTATGTCACAGGTAATACTATATGTATATAGGGTCGATGTCAAGTCAACACATCTAGGTCAAATATTACAAACTTAAGTTCACCTTGACGTAGTGGATAAGGTGTCCGCCTAGCGACCGAGAGGTCATGGGCTCGATCCCCACCGTGGGAGCGTTCTTTAGATCTCTCTTATAAGCACCAAACACAAATAAGCCGTAGGCTTTCGATGCAATCGAGCTAAAACAAATAGGTTTAAACTCACTAATATACACTTGATTTAATTATTCCCGTTTTAATAGGATTTTACCATATATCAACAATTTTTCAAATGTAATGATGTAATTGTCCAGCGTAATCGGACAGTGAAGCATACGCAAGCCTCATGTCCCTATGGCCAAGGTCAATATCACATATGTTGTTGCACACCGCATTTAAATATGGTAAGTTATCACTATTTTTTTTCCTTTTAATATATTTTTTTTAAGCTGTTAAGGTCTGGTAAATGGCAAATTGGAGAACTGAATGAGGCACATACATTGTTCTTACATAACAACTTTTAATAACACCACCTTTCAATAGCATCATTGCGTAGGATACCAATTTAATGAAAGATCACTGACCATCATGCTTAAATAAATTTTCCTGCGATAGAATTGAAACGTAAACATTATTCAAACACAATAATGTGAAAAGTTATTACAAAAATGAAAGCCAACAATACAACAAAATGCATTTACAAAATGCGAGCAGGAAAACAGCCAACTCTTACAGCATATTTTAGACAGTTTAGTATGACGCGCACTTACTATGAACAATATTTGCTGATGTATGTAAATAGTATTGCTTTTAAAAAAAAGCCGATATACACTCAAAATCAACGAATATTTCGTTCACTATTTCGAAAAATAATTGTTTCAACACATACACAATCAACCTTCCTTAAAGAAATATCCAAAGTTTCAACGCTAGATGTGGTATGTTTACATAGATTTAACGCGATATAAAATGCTCGTTGTTATTTGTTTGTGTCACAATATATTCCATGTGAATATCCTGCTACGATATCCGAACATTTACGAGCGAACGAGATCGGTTACGGACAGCTTCGGAAGCATGACCTAGTTCTCATGAATAGGAATGTGGCGATTTATTCGTTGATTTTGAGTATTCATGTTACTTAAAAAATAATCGGTTATACTTGAGATAGAACGTAACAAGCTGCTTTTAGGACATCATTTGACATTTGCAAATAGGACGCAAAGTGTCGTCATCCACAGGCGACGAAGTTACCCCAGTCGTAAGAGGTCGGTATGGGAACGGTACGGCGTTCGTTTTCTTGTTGAAACAGAGGCCCTAGTGACGCCAGCGCGCTATTTAGAGACAACATGGCGCGCTTGTCAACTGACCCGCGGTCAGCCAAGATAGGGGGATTGTCCACTTGGGTGGTCCGTTCGTTCATGTTGTGAAGTATTCGCTTAAGAAGCCGCCCTGAATATGACGCCGCTTCCGTTTAACGTGACGTCGAAGACCGCAAAGCTTCTTTATCGGAATGAACGGAAGGTGATGCCCCTTCTGATGTTTCGTGTCCGGAAGTCGGTGCGGCATCTGTCGCTAATTCTCCGTTCCAGTTTTCTCGCAACTCCGGGCCAATGCACGGATTCAGGTATTCGATGTTCCGCGTCAGGAAAAAAAGGACGACGTTCTGCCGTGGGCACATATCTGACCGAGCGTGCACACGTTGATTGAATATATCCATTAGAGAGATTGTGTGGCTGTTGTTGTATTTGCGGCCCGACGGGGGCGGGCTGACATCCATGGGTGTCGGGATGGTCTCCTTCTGGCGGACATATACGCCTAGTAAGAGAAGCAGCGGTATGTAGATGGAGTAGTTTTGGGACATTCTGCGTAAACTGAAAATACAAAATAAACAAAAATACTTTCTGGTCAATAATTCCTTGTATCCTTCAGCTAAAGGATTTTATAGAAGTCGACTATAGTTTCTAGTAAACGTGCTTTTCCTGACCAGCACCATTTACACTGCTACTTCGTGAACATAGCTGACGTTCTCAATCTTTTAATAATTCATTATTCATAAAATAAATGATCACTATCAATAAATCAGACACAAGGAATTATAACATGTCTTCCAAAGGCAGGAAAGCCTTAACAATACAAACTTGACACTAATGTAATTGTTGAACATATAAACTAGCTTCCTGAACGATAGCTAATAGGCTTTAGTAATTCTTGAACACACTAGTAAATAATTACAAAACTTGTTTCATTAAAGGCAGGTACATGTACGTGGTGGATAATAGGCGACTGTTATATGAAAAAATATAGCTATATTGAATTCATCACTTGCCTACTGGCGCTGATTGATTTCGAAAAAGCGGTATTTATCATTCAGATTTATTAAACAAACGTTTGCCTTTTTAACTGTCGACGTATGTTTTAGAACTGGATATAGTTTTTTTCGTATATGGAAAACGCCATCATTTTTAAAATTGGCTTGTCGGATAGTTATACATGCACTTTTGCAAAATTTAGAAGAATCAATTACCCATTTATTGTATGATTTTAACGCAATATTAAAAAACTCATCAAAGAAATATCTGATAGCTTATTAACTGCAAATAAACAAAAAAAAAAAAAAACTACAAAATGTTGCTTCTTGGTGATACAAATAATCCGGTTAATGACAACTGATTTAATCTGTTCACGGAAGTTCAAAAAGACATTTTTTAGAGATAAAAGGCTATCCTTATATTTGCTTAAAATATTCATGCAGCCACGACAAGTGAATCAAGTAAAGGAATTCGTTGCATAGTAATAAATATAATATATAATTTGTAATTTATAATAAACATTGTGTTAATCTATCAACTTTCATTATATATGTAATTCATGATAACATTAATACACGTGTAACAGGTGTATACTTGATTATGTCATAGCTGCTCGTGTAATTCAAGATGGTTTACAAAACATGTTCGTGGTAATAAAACTATTGAACACAATGTCAGTTTAATGTAATTTAGATTTTGTTTCATTATTTGTGTTTTTTTAAATTGTTTAACATTAAGTCAATATTTTGTACAAGATAAATACACTAGACACGCGTGTTTGTGCTAATGAAACCCGCAAGCGTATTTAAAATTTCAAGATCATACTCGAATGAAAAAATAGTGTGTTAACGCTACAGCACCAATTAGCATCATGAATCCCCGATACTGTTAGATACACGGCTTCTTTAATTTATACTGACCCCGTATGATATTATACAGGATCAGATTATTAGTCCCCTATCGGTTTCACCGGAAGGGACTTATGGTTTGCGCTCCGTCTGTCAGTCTGTCCGTAACACTTTTCTGGATCCTGCGATAACTTTAAAAGTTTTTAATATTTTTTCATGAAACTTGGAACATGGATAGATGTCAATATGGACATTATGCACGTTATTTCATTTCGTTCCTACGTCAAAAATTGTGGTTGCTATGGCAACAAATAGACTAGAAATACTGCTGAAAATGATGGTTTTCTGGATCCTGCGATAACTTTTAAAGTTCTTAATATTTTTTCATAAAACTTGAAACATGGATAGATGGCAATATGGACATTATGCACGTCATTTCATTTTGTTCCTACGTCAAACATTCTGGTTGCTATGGAAACAAATATAAAACAAATCTGAAAATGGTGGAATTTCTGACAATGGTGGAGCCGGTAGGGGACTTAAATTGCTTGACAATAGTCTTGTTAGTATTGGGATAGAGCGCATCTCGCTGGATATTCATTTAAAACCCAATCTACAAGCAGAGTCGGCGTTCCTTGCTCTCACATACAATATCCACGCAGAGTTATCGTTCGTTGCTCTCACGTACGATCTCTGCCATCATAACAAAATCCTACCAGATTTCATTTGGTAGGATTTTATTTTATGGTTTAAGTATTACATTATAAAAAGAAGTATCTTTTTTTAACATTTTGAAAATAGTGTTTAGATTCATAATACAAATAATTACTTTACATAAAAAAGCAAAAATAACAACGATACAATAATTGTACCACATGGCTAGGCTATCATCACGTGGTTGGTTATGAAGGCAGTGATTTTATCAAGCTATGCTGGTTCCCATCAAATATGTGAAAGTAGTTTTTTTTGTAAATCCCTTTATGACTCCATACGGGGTCCGTAAGAAGTCGTGTAACGTTTTTGTCTTCCAGATAACTCTTCACATTCAATATTTCATATAAATAAGTCTGGTAACTTGAAAACAAGCATATTTGTTCGCCTACATTTTCTACTGGTAGTAAATATGTATTATGTATCACACTTTCAAAGTTACGCAGGCCGGCGTTGCATTATCGTCTGATTGATTACAACTATCCTAGGTGCACGTTTAACGTGAAAAAACAATAAAAATCACATTTAAATACAGAACTGTGTTTGTTGGCCAAGACATACACTCAAATAAAATCTAGTATTTATTGCACTTTGACGTTTGTTTTGTTAATGCAACAGAACAGAACAAATCTTTATTATGTTTCACATGTCACATAATACAATGATTATACAGGTGTGTAATAACACTGTTTCATTAAACATTGGGAAATCCGTCATGGAAAAAATATAAGAAATATTTGGTTGAATGGGAGAGGAGTGATCTTTGATGCTCATCAGCTGCTTAATATCTAAATAAAATAGACGTCCCAAATTAGCAATAGCCCTGTGAAAATACTACAAGACTTTGTGGTTAGAAAAAAGAATCAATGTTTAAATTAAAAGACAACGACGACGTTATGCAAAAAAATGTAATGGTACTAATTATGATTATTAAAAGTAAGTAAAGAAACATTTAAATAAGTTATTTATCAGCAATATTTTGCAATGGTAAGACAACGAAAAGAAAATAGCAACACAAAATAAAGACAGAACAACTAGTATTAATGTCGGCTACACGTCGCTTGTAGCCTACAGGCTTGTGTTGTTAGATCTGGAGATGAAATATTGGCCCATATTTGGTACACACAAAGTTGTAAAATAATATTTCCGTACGTTAAAACTCTGTGTTTTATGGTTACACGTTCCTTTAAACAATGACGTATTAACAATTTGTACAAATAGACATATTGTTTTTTGTTTGACCTGCACGTAAATATAGTGGATCGATTGAAAATGTATTGTGAGGCTATCGTATTTACATCTAATGTAAATACATTTGTCAGACATATAGGTTAAACTAAGCGTCATCGAACACATTTTGCTGTTTATTCTGGAACTGTATCTATGTTTCTAAAACACATATTTTTAACCTGATAAAATCACCGACTTTATATGATAACGGAAAGCCAACATTTGCATTGTTTAGAAATATATGTTTATAGACAAGTTTTTCCTGTACAACGACTAGAGTTCGGTTATGTTACGATTTTAAAAATAATTTTCATATAATAAAAAAATAATGTATTTATAGTTAACTGGAATTTAACTGGTACCTGCATCCAGTAAAATTTTAAACCGAATATACTGAAAATATGAACATTTAACAACTTGTTAACGTAATATAATATGCCAGTCGTGATATTTTATCAATATAAACTAATAATTGTAAAAGATAAGGTATTTTAGACTTTTCTTTTTTTCGTCAATCGCGGTCGGCGGTCCCTTTAAAATATTGCTGCATAATTGAATAATCGTCATTCAAATTGCTATGATAATAAAGCGTTTGCTACGCTTGTTCTCGATAATTTTTGGGAAAAAACGTTGAGCACTAACAAATCGTGTATGTTTCGCTGATTAAAACGTTATCCTGCATGGCGCAGTTTTCACGATGTACCCTTATCTTACACATGTCCCGGGTTCGATGTCCGAGTCAGGTACACTTTTAAAATTAAGTTTTGTTCTTTCAGAACGTGCTAGACAATTCAAAAGAAATATATGCGTTTGTATACATTTTTTATTTCATTAATAAAATTGAAATTATGTGAACAAGTCCCTTTAAAATATACTTAATCAAGTTCTATAATCCAACCCATTTCTTTGCTGACCTTTGATCTGTCACGGATGTCGCAAACTCGATTCATGGTAATTTGCAAACCACGTTATAATGTTGAAATGTATACAACAAAATATGTTATATTAAATCGGCCAATTAAGGTCTTAAAACTTAAATGAGCTTCGTGTGCATTCGCCTTATTTCATAAATTACCGTCACTCCGAACGTATGTCGAGTGTTGCCGGGTGGTGAAATGTGTGCAACCAGTCCGGGACTCGAACCCGGGACACCTCGCTTACATTTTATGTCACGGTACCGTACTTAAGCGGAATTGGTGGAAGGATGTGTTGCGGCCCGGTTATCTCAGTCGGGAGAGCACTCGCCCTATTAGCGGGGTGTCTCGGGTTCGAGTCCCAGACTTTCTGCACACTTTTCACCACCCGGCAAAACGAGTTTGTGGGTTTAACCAGTGTCTGGCGAAAACAGATGACCAACGAGTACCGATAATTAATACTAGAACCTGTAGTATCATTTTAAGAAAGTAACAACTAGATGCATTTGTACGAAAACACAACAACAATTGCAACACCATTTCTTCTTAAACAAAATAGGAATAATATTGTTTCTTTAGTTATTTTAATAATTCTCGTTCTGTGAAGACTGTTCTAAATGCATGTGCTAAAGTGTCGTCCCAGATCAGCTTGTATAATCAGCACAAATGAGTCAAGAAAGAGACTTTCCGCCTAGACTGGGTTTTCGTTAATAACCCACCTCCTTTAAACAAACACAAACATCCATAAATTATAAAGCGGAAATCTGTGATTTACATCCGAATGATACGTTTCTTACTTCAGTCTGCCCGTGGTTTTGATAGATAATGAAACACGTTGAAAAAAATGATTTATGACGCCGTTGAGGGTTGTGATGTATAAGAATACTTGACATGAACTAATATCCGTGAAAACATGTATTACTTAGATACAATGTTTGACCATTTACGATGGAATAAAATAAACACTCATGTGCAATTGATAATAATTTCCTTTGAATACATTTAAAAATCATTATTTGAACATGCTTAGTTTGATAAGTCAGATTCTATTCTAAGTAATTCCAATAAATATTTAATATACAACAGAACAATAGGGTCGTTTTACTGCCGTCCGCAAAGTATCGTGCCATAAGGTATTATACTGATTCATCTGGCAGGATTCACTGATGCTCTCAAAGTAGTCTAAGAATTCTTACCTATGACTTGGCAATCTTAGCGTTGCACTTGGCATCGTCCTTTTGAGGTTTGTCAAGATGCGCCGATTATAAATTGTCTATGCTGATGCAATGCACAATTGAACTGCGCTCAGTGCAGACGGGACTTATTAGTTATTAAACGTCAAGTAACGCCCCAGATAATCATGTTCAGTCCGCATAGGAACGATACTATCAGGTTGTAATGAATTTTCGGTAAAAGCTAGTTTCTCCGAAATGAAAATTCAGTCTAGACGGAAAGTGAAATTCCTAATAAGCCTGTTCGAACTGCTTAGGCTATTATGGGACGACATTTTCATCATTGGCATCATGTCCCGAGAGCTTGAGTCATATTGAAGACCGGCAGTTATAACGTGAACGTGTGTGCTTTTCTTTAACGCACAACCCAATAGAACATTCGATAATTACAGTTTTCTGTTATACTGTGATCTATTGTTTCGCTGATACGGACATTCGTTTAAGGTTGTTTAATGAAAAGTTTACAACTAAAGCTTAAGTAAAAAAGTAAAAAAAAATCGTGTTGGTTATTAGCTCGATTTTTCAAAACAATGCATTCAATAATTTAAGTCCTATCGCCATCTCTTTATAATTTATAACAATATATGAGTTTAATTCATGTTTAAGTCATGTTGTTTTTACAAACGAATTATTTTGATATGTCTATTAACATCTACAAACAAGCAGCGACGACATATTTCTTTGATCAGACAAAGTCGACAGTACGGCAATAGCTTTAAATATTAACCAATTACTGTTGGCACATCAGTCTCGGAATCTTTGGTGTTCATGGAGCAGGGATATTGCAGTCATAAAGCAGGATTTGCTTCTGAAAGAATAATTGGACGTAAAAAGAAATAAGAAATAATTTGTATTTCGTGTAGAAACGGTTTGCTGCTTAAGATGACTAAGTCACCCAAAGTTTGGCTGCTTTGTGAACATTGGACGTTAATAAGTACAACGGGATTATGTGGGGAGTACTCAATAATATGTATATACATCCCCTATGTAACGTTAATTTTATTGACTAATATATTTTGTTCGTTTAAGGTAAGGTTTCTGATTCCATAAATATTTTATGCTCTTAAGATAGTGTGCTGTTGTATGTTTTCGAGGATTTTCTGATGCATCTTTTACATAAAGATTTTTGAGAGATTAGTTTGTTTTTTGGAAGGCTTTTTTACAGCACATATGGCCTAATACCACGTGAACCTGTTAGTAAAACTATATGGTGTCTAACACTTATTAATATATTTGCAGGTGACGTTTAAAAATCGTTAAACCATTGTGTAGCATAATATTTGTATTATTTGTTACGACATTTGTTTTGACAATACCCTTTTTATGTTTGAGTGCGTCTGTCTTACGCTGAATAACCAATAGCGCGTCTGTCTTACGCTGAATAACCAATAGCGCGTCTGTCTTATGCTGAATATCCAATAGCGCGTCTGTCTTACGCTGAATAACCAATCACGCGTCTGTCTTAAGCTGAATAACCAATAGCGCGTCTGTCTTACGCTGAATAACCAATAGCGCGTCTGTCTTACGCTGAATAACCAATAGCGCGTCTGTCTTACGCTGAATAAGCAATAGTGCGTCTGTCTTACGCTGAATAACCAATAACGTTTGAGTCTGCAACTTACCTTAGTTGTTCTCATCCTTCTGAGGCTCTGTCAAATGCACAGCCCATAACCACAGAGGCAAGCTAAAGGTCACATGTTGAGGTCAAATATAACACATTTGATGAATTGAATGTATTTATAATTTAGAAATGTGTTCGCTTTCAATCAAGGGATTCAAATGTACTTATGTAATTGTTCAGCGTGATCAGAGAGTGAGGCACATGAAAAACGCATGTCCATATGTACAAGGTCAAGGTCTTACACATGTTGCTGCACACCGCATTTTAATATTGTAAGTAATCACGTTCTCTTCCTTTAAATATATTTTATTTAAATCTGTTAAGGTCTGTTAAATGGCAAATTTAAGACCTGAATGAGGCGCAGTCATTGTCCTTACATAAAAACGTTTAATAACAACACTTTTCAATAGCATCCTTAGTTACGTAAAAAGATATACTTCATTTCGTTTATTTAATGCGGAGCTTTGTTCATGAAATGATTTTATATGTACCAATATTTTTTTTAAGAAGTGGTGTACAGATGTGTACCCGTCAAAACAATATTTTTCGTTGGATATCAATTTTTCGAATGTACTTGTTGTTTATTTAAAAATCACTGAACATCATGCTTAAATAAATCCTGCTGCGATTGAAACGTAACTATTATTTAAACACAATAATGTGAAAAGTTATCAAACATATGAAAACAAACAATACAATACATTTTTAAAGTGCATTTACAAAATGCGAGCAGGAAAAAAAGCAAACTCTTACAACATATTTTAGACAGTTTAGTGCGACGCACTCCTACTATAAGCCGGATTTTCTGATGTATTTAAATAAAATAATATTGCTTTACTTTAAAAGTCGATATACACTCAAAACCAACGAATATTTCATACACTATTTCAAAAAATAAAGTAATCACATACATAATCAACTTTCCTCATAGAAATAGCGAAAGTTTCAATGGTATACATGGTTTGTTTACCTACAAAATGCTCGTTATTAATTTAATGTTACAATATATTCCATGTGGATTTCCGGCTACAATATTCGAACATTTACGAGCGAACGCGAGATTGGCTTCGGGGAACTTCGGACTCACAATCAATTTCTCACGAATAGGAATTTGGCGATGTATTCGTTGATTTTGAGTATTTATGATACTTTAAAAATGATCGGTTATACTTGAGATAGAAAGTAACAGGCTGCTTTTAGTTATTCACGTGACATTTGCAAATGGGACGCAAAGTGACGTCATCCGCAGGCGACGAAGTTACCCAAGTCGTAAAAGGTCGGTATGAGAACGGTATGGCGGCCGTCGCGGGCGTTCGTTTTCTTGTTGAAACAAAGGCCCTAGTGACGCCAGCGCGCTATTTAGAGACAAAATGGCGCGCTTGTCAACTGACCCGCGGTCAGCAAAGAAAGGAGGATTTCCCACTTGGGTGGTCCGCTCGTTCATGTTGTGAAGAATTCGCTTAAGGAGCCGCCCTGAAAATGACGCCGCTTCCGTTTTACGCGACGTCGAAGAACGCAAAGCTTCTGGATCGGAATGGACGGAAGGTGATGCCGCTTCTTCTGTTTCTTTCCCAGAAGTCGATGCGGCCACCGTCGCTAATTCTCCGTTCCAGTTTGCTCGCAACTCCGGGCCAATACACGGATTCAGGTATTCGATGTTCCGCGTCAAGAAAAACAGGACGACGTTCTGCCGTGGGCACATATCTGAACGAGCTTGCACCCGTTGATTAAATATATCCATGAGAGAGATGGGATGGTTGTTGTGTTGGCGGCCCGAGGGGGGCGGGCTTACCTCCGTGGGTGTCGGGATGGTCTCCCCCTGGCGAACATATACGCCTAGTAAGAGAAACAGCGGCAGGTAGATCATGTAGTTTTGGGACATTCTGCGTGAACTGAAAATACAAAATAAACAAAAATACATATTTGTCAATAATCCCTTTTATCCATCAGCTATTTGATTTTATAAAAGTCGACTTTAGTTTCTAATAAACTTGTGCTCTTCATGGCTAGCGCCTTTTACATTACTACGTCGTGTACATAGCGGTCTTTCTCAATTTTTTAAGAATTCATTATTTATAAAATATATGGTTAATATCAATAACTCAGACACAAGGGAATATACCATGTTTTCCAAAGGCAGGAAAGCTTTATTAATACAAACTTGAGACTTATGTGATTGTTTAACACATTAAATTAACTAGCATCCTGAACACTAGCTTATAGACTTAAGTAATTCTCGAAATTTAAGGAAACAAAACATGTTTCATTATAGGCAGGTATATGTACGTGCTGGATAATACACGTATGTTATATGATAAATTGACCTATGTTGATTGCATCCCTTTCCTACCGATGCAGATTTATTTCGAAAACGCGTTTGGTGTGTATCAGTCAGCTTTATTACACACGCGTTTGCTTGTTTAAGTTTCGATGGATGTTTGAAAACTGGCTATAACTTTTTAAAACATGGAAAACGCCATCCAGACGATTTTTTTTAAGGCCTCTTTAAAAGTGGACGAGGATGTCGTCAGGGAGACACTATTTCAGCACATATAATTATACTTTTTGCAGAAATAAAGCAATTAATTTATAGAAATGTTATTAAATTACAGGAATGTAAATTGACCATGATGAATACAGTTTTCTACTAACACATATTTATTTATAAGAGTCCTCGAAAAATGCATTACAATTGGTGCACTCCTTTTCACAATATACAGACATGAAAAATAATTTTGACAAATAAACCATGCTGTCTGGAAACGTCATTCAAAAACAGTACAAGATTTATAAAAACAAGGGGAGAAACTAGTGTGAGAATGTATAATGAAGGCAAAAACATTTCTTTCTACATGTTTTGCATCAGTGACAATGTAAAATTAGGACAGTATGAAGTACTGTCATATAACATTTTGTTGACCTAAATATATTCAATAATTTTGAATTCATGCACAAGTTAGTATAGTGCATGTTGAAATGGAACTCCGAAATCCCAACATTACAAATTCAATTGACCGAGTACTTTGCGAATATTTTGCAAAGAATTTCATGCATTTGAAAACGACCATCGACATGTGTTTAAAAAACGAATAATACATATATTCAATGGTAGCAAACTACTATTAGCCGCATAGTATTGTGAAGCAATTCACCCCTTTTAAAATTGGCTTGTCGGATAGTTATACATGCACTTTTGAAAAATGTTAGAATAATCATTTACCCATTAATTGTTGAAATTTAACGCTGTACAAAAAAAGTTAAATATATTTCTTTAAAACTGCAAATATACAAAAAGTAACAAACTGCAAAATGTCTTGGTGAAACAAATAATCATGTTAATGAACACTTTGTTATTCTGTTCATGGAAATAAAACAGGAAATTTGTAATGCAAAAGTGCGACGTTATCCAAAATTTTCAGAGATTTACTGCTGACCTTACATTTGCATTAAACATTTATGCAACCTCAACACGTGAATCAAATAAAGGATTTGTTTGCACAGTTATAAATATAATATGTAGTTCGTAGTTTATAATAATAAAAATGTTGTAAACCTATCAACTATCAATATATAAATATGTCAATATAACATTAATAAACGTGTTGCATGTGTTAACTGAATTATGTCATAGCTGCTCTGGTCATTTATGATGGTCTTAACAAAAACTTTTTTTAGTTATCGAACTATTGAACATTCTACAAACCACATTGTCAGGTTGATGTAATTTAGATTTTGTTTCATTATATGTTTTATTTAAATTGTTTAACATTTAGCCAATATTTTGTCAAAGATAAGGAGACTAGACACACGTGTATGTGATGATGAACCCGCTAAGGTATGTAAAAGTTCAAGATCATACTCAAATGTAAAAATAGTGTATTAACGCTTTATCACCCATTCGTATCATGAATCCCGATACTGTTAGATACACGGCTTCTTTGATTTATACTGACCTTGCATATGAATAAACATGGTCAGATTAATAGTATTGGGCTAGAGCGCATCTCGCTGGATATTCATTTAAAACCCAATCTCCACGCAGAGTCGGCGTTCCTTGCTCTCACATACAATCCACATGCAGAGTTGTCGTTCGTTGCTCTCACATACGATCTCTGCCATCACAAGAAAATCGTACCAGACTTGGTAGGATTGTAATTTATGGTTTAAGTATTATATTATGAAAAGAAGTATCATTTTTCTTTTACATTTTGAAAATAATGTTTAAGTTTAGATTCATAATAAAACAAATATTTACTTAAATTAAAAAAGCAGCAAAAATAACAACGGTAAAATTATTGTACCACGTGGCTAGGCTTTCATCATGTGGTTCGTTATAAAGGCAGTGCTTTTATCCAGCTATGCTGGTTCTCGTCAACTATCTGCGTGGAGGTTTTTAAAACCCTGTATGACTCCATACGGAATCCTTAAAGAGGCGCTTTTACGTTTTGTTAAATTGACAAAATAAAAAAAAGTTGTTTCAGATTTGCAAATTTTCGTTTTAGTTATGATATTTGTGAGAACATAGTAATACTGAACATTTTCCATCCTCTAAAGTATCAATTATATGCATCTTTTGACGATTAGAAAACCTGAATATTATAAATCGTTGCAACGCGAAACGATTGAATAATTTGGAAAGTTCTGTTGTTGTCGTTATATTTTTGGAAACTACGAGGATTGCTTATATAAGTAAAAAATACATCCGCTCATAGCGTGAACACGGATGGTCGAATTCTCAAAACTGAAGATGTTTTACTCCAGGTCTCCATGGGGGCAGTGGTTCGAGCTCAGTTGAAGATTACTTTTTCCCTTTTTTAATTGTATTCTTATTTTTTTATGGGAGATGTTTAGGTCCAATATTTAAATTAATCAATATAAAGCATTTAATGACAAACTTGCCAAAATCGTTTAACAGGCCTCTTTAAGAAGTCGTGTTACCCACATTTTCTACTGGAAGTAAATATGTATTATGTATCACACTTTCAAAGTTACGCAGGCCGGCGTTCTATTAGCGTCTGATTAAAACTATCTTAGTTTCACTTGTAACGTGAAAACGAAACTAAAATTTCACATCTACATACAGATCTGGGTTTTGTTGGGCGCGACATACACTCAAATTAAATCAAGTATTTAGTGCACTTTGACGTTTGTTTTGTTAATGCAACAGAACAGAACAAATCTTTATGTTATACATGTCACATAATACAATGAACATACAGGTGTGTTTTTTACACCGTTTCATGAAACATTGGGAAATCCGTCAGGGAAAAACTATAAGAAATATATGATTGGATGGGGGTGGGGGGCAAGAGGTGATCATTGAAATTTAAATAGCCACTCAGCAATTATAGGAGAATGCTATTTTACAGTTAACGGATTTGAAGGTTATATTTAAAAAATGCAGGGAAAAGGAAACACTAGACGTCCCAAATTAGCAACAGTCTTGCGAAAATACTACAAGACTTTGTGATAACAAAAAGGAATCAAAGTTTAGATTAAAATATAACGACGACATGATGCAAAACAATAATAATAGTTATTATTATGGTTATTAAAAGCTAGTAAAGAAACATTAAAATCAGTTCTTTATTAGCGATATTTCGTAATGGTAAGAAAACAAAAAGAAAATAGCAACACAAAATAAGGCAGAACAACTAGTACCAATGTCTGTTACATGTCGCATGTAGCCTTCAGCCTGGTGTTGTTAGATCTGGAGATATAATATTGGCCCATATTTGGAACACACAAACTTGTATAACAATATTTTCCTACGTAAAAATTCCGTGTCTTATTGTTAAACGTTCCTTTAAACAATGACGTATTTACAACTTGTAAAAATAGACATATTGTTTTTTTATTCAACCTGCACGTAAATATAGTAGTTCGATTGAAAATGTATTGTGAGATTATCGTAACTACATCTAAGGTAAAACATCCGTCAGACATATAGGGTAAACCAAGCGGCATCGAAAACATTGTGCTGTTATTCTGGAAATGTATCTATGTTTCTAATACACATATTTTTAACCTGATAAAATCACCGACTTTATAAGATAACGGAAAGCCAACATTTACATTGTTTAGAAATATACGTGTATAGACAAGTTTTTCCTTTTACAACGACTAGAGTTCGGTTATGTTACGATTTTTAAAATAATTTTCATACATGTATTATAAAAAAGAATGTATATATTATGTTTAAACCGGCACAATAACCCTGTTACGTATGTAAACTCTTCATAACATAGGTGCATAAATGAATAATCGTCGTTCAAATTGGTACGATAATAAAGCGCTTTTTACGCTTTTTCCCGATAATTTGGAAAAAAACGTTGAGTATTAACAAATCGTTTATGTTTCGCTGATTAAAACGTTATCCTGCATGGCGCAGTATCCACGATGTACCATTTTCTTACACATGTCCTGGGTCTTATGTCCGAGTGTGGGCAAACTTTTAAAATTTAGTTTTGTTCTTTAAGAACGTGTTAGACAATTCAAAAGAAATAAATGCGTTTGTATGCATATTTTATAACATCAATAAATGAAAGTATGTGAACAAATCCCTTTAGGTTAATTTACATTCAGTTCTATAATCCAGACTCAGCCCTTTGTTGACCTTTGCTCTGTCAACGATGTCGCGAACTCGATTCATGATAATTTGCCAACCACGTAATAATGTTGAGATAAAACGAAAGATGTCTACGTAAGAGGACAGTGCGTTGCGTTGTCTAAGGATTTGATGATTCATGTGCAAGTCAATGTTGTTGTAATAAACAAGTCAACAGTTTAGAATACCGGTAATCACTCGAGGAAATAAGTGCATAACCAAGTTTTATGATCGAAATGATCAAAGTCATTGAGTCCAATATTAGAGTCGTTTAGAGCCTTATGGTTGACTAATTGGCGACGTAAATCACGACGTAGTTTGCCACTGCCAACAGATCACAGAATCGAAGTTGTTTCGCTGTTTTATTTTTGCTCATCAGATGTGACAAGATCCTTTCGAATGCACAGAGCTAAGAATAGTAAATACTGAATGCGAACCGGATCTGACGTTTTTTCCGATGGTGCAGATTTACGTCAGAAGAACTTGTTAAAGACCCAAAACACTAACACTGTATAATAAAATAAATATTAATTTAGACAATTAAGGTCTCAAAACTGTTAAGTGCTTCGTGTGCATTCGCCTTATTTAATAAATTACCGTCACTTCGAACGTATTTCGAGTGTTGTCGGGTGTTGAAAGGTGTGCAACTAGTCCGGGACTCGAACCCGGGAAACCTCGCTTACTTTTTATGTCAGGGTACCGAGCTCAATTGGTGGAATTATGTGTGGTGGCCCGGATAGCTTAGTCGGGAGAGCACTCGCCCTGTAAACACGACGTCCCAGGTTCGAGTCCCGGACTGGCTGCACATTTTTCACCACCCGGCGACACGAGTATGTGGGCTAAACAACGAACATACGGTCAAAATCAAATCAAAACAATGATCATATATGGAACAGTCGAAATAAAGAGCCGCCGTCGCGTGGAGGTAAATTGTTAGCTTTCACTGCTACAAGACCAAGATTCGAATCCCGCCACCGGCAAATTTTGTATTCATTGTTTTTCTTTTCTTGGTTTCTTTTTAAATTATTACACATAGTTTAATGTTGGTTAACACTTGAAACACAAAAAGTTGAACCCAATAAATGTTTTTATATCGTTTTCATTACGAAAAACAAAAAATATATTGAAGCTCAAGATTTGAGCTGGGTTATTCTTTTTTGATTTGTGTAGGTACCATGTTTATAAATTGTTTGTTTCGCTGAAAATAGTTTCCATGACATTTGCACGAATTAATAGATATTTTGCACAAGTGCACTGTTTTGTATGAAATCTAGGCTGGGCATGATTAAGTGTTTGGGGGACAATCAAATTCGTTTACAAAGGGTAAACTTATGTTAATCATATTTGTAACCCGTTTATGAAAGATGTTTATAAAATAAGATACTTTTTTATGACTTAATGCAACATGTACATGTCGAGACTTCAGCATGGGCATGGGTCATTCGTTTGTTGCAAAAGTAGGTGCCCTTGCAGTTGAAGTTGGAATTTTAGATGTTGTCGGTATAACTAAAAAAATTACTGTTTCAAGGATACATCATAAACAAGTCTATGCTGAAAGTTTGAAAATCATTTTGCCGTTTTAAAAGCATCTTTTACAAATGACTTTTGTTTATTTTTCTGGGTTTCGGAGTGGAGAAAAAAATTGCTTTCTTCCATTTTAAAACCTTAGTAATTATAATACAGGTATATACAGTGTTTCTAAGCATAAATATATACCAGATAAGGAAGCTTGCTTGATTGATATTTACCTTAATAAATTTGTTATTTGTTACAAAATGGTTCAGACAAATATTAGGAAAAAATAATCATTGTCTGACATTTTGAATGTATGAGAATTCTTAGTTGTTCGACATTGTTTAACTTGGTTACAATAACAATATAATTTGAGAAAAAGTAATACACCATCAAAATCTCGAAATTCAGTTTTAAAACGTTTTTGTATTGTACTGGTTCCATGCAAGCAATCGTTTGATGCATCTGGACCAAGTCGATGAAATAGATAAGGTTTCTTCTCATGCGTGAGTATTCTTGTAGTTCACAGTAAGAGCTTTTGAACATAAATATATGTAAAAAAATTGTTTTATATATGGAATATTGTTAAATAAAATCAACATCATATTTCAAAACACACATTAATATAATATCTACATGAATAATTGTCGTTGATTTGGGCCCTTGGTAATGGTGTAAAGCGCAGACTCGTTTATATGGCGATGCGAAACGGACGTTTCTTAAATATGAAACATTTAGGTTTTATTATTATCGATCAACGCTACGATACACAAATCTATTATACCTGTATTGAAAAGATAGTTCAGCACCGGAAGCTTTTGCTAAATTAACGTTTCCATATAACTTAACATCTGGCGCGCGTTCAGATTGGGTTGTAATGACGTTGAAGAACTATTCGATAAAAGTAAACCGATTGATACAATCAAAGTACTGACAGTACTGGTGTGACGATGTTTTCGAAGAGGATTGATATAAAAGCATCTATTTAAGTTTATCAACATCACCACAATTGTGTTTGTGGGTACGAAAATTGTGGGGAGGAAAAAAATGGGTACGAAAACTTTGGGTACAAAAATTATGCCAAAAAAATTGGGTACGAAAAAATATGTGGTTACTAAATATGCAAAATGAGAAAGCATGCATAAGAGCGAGTTTCACAGATGTCAGACGGCTATACTGCTGTTTATATACCATAGTCGCTACAACGTTTACAAATGGCAGGTTCGAAATAATTCGTTTTCTTTACACTCATGATCGCGTTGAAAGATAATTATACACGTTTCAATTCGCAATTTATTTACTGAATCAGGACAAATGTTAAATACAATACAGAAAATACATAGTTGTTTTATTGATCTATAATCATATAATGGATTGAATATAACTGATTTACAATTAACGTTTTCAAACTATTATTAAATCTTTTTTCCAGAATATGCTGTCCTATTTATAGCTGAGCTTCCTATACCTTTATCAATGATAATCAGCGATGTATGCCGATTAGAAATTCGAGCTATCTCAATCGGACTGGCTCGGTCTTTAACATAGGTCGCCATTGTGAAGAATTTGTTCATGGTATGATAACTTAGACGAGCTGCTTCGCAGCATCGTCAAAAATAATGTGATATGTCCGTTGGTCCCTGTGTTTGTACGTTTAAAGAAATTGCATTTAGATCCATATGAGTGGATTTAATGTTTATAAAATAAGCTTTATTTTAATTTTAAAATACAGTGAACGGTTGAATACAATTATCAACAATTAATTGCTTGTCTAAAACAAAAAGTTTGTGAATACATTAAAAATAAGTGTTCCGCAAACTGTTCGATTTCAGCGAATCAAACCGGCTACAATGTAAACTTATTAAAAGGCATACCGGCTCAAGGTTAAACATAGCACAAGTCAAACCGGTGAAAGTTTTTCCCTGCCACAAGTTAAAAAAGCCCCAAATCTCAAACCATTTTTGATATTATATAGGTTATCATATATATATATATATATATATATATATATATATATATATATATATATATATATATATATCATAAATTGAACATGTTAAAATACACAGTAGCTCCAGTTGCCTAAAGTAGAAAATTATAGAAAGTCATAAAAAATATACACCTCAATAAATTTGGCACACAAGTGAAAATTTGTGTACATGTTAAAAGGCTTAAGTAACTGAACTAACCGTTAAAATTGCACCATTTCCACGACTGTTTACAACTGTTAAAATTGCCCGAGATTTTTGCATGCATGTAAATACAGTACAGCTCGCAATGATTGTATGTATTTTGCGCTTACTAAGTGATCCAGGTTTCAAGTTACATTATGTAATGGATCGTTTTGTATGTACATTAACTTTGTTAAAGTGTCTGGGGAACACTCTCTCTCTCTCTCTCTCTCTCTCTCTCTCTCTCTCTCTCTCTCTCTCTCTCTCTCTCTCTCTCTCTCTCTCTATCTCTCTCTCTCTCTCTCTGGGTCTCTCTATCTCTGGGTCTCTCTCTCTCTCTTACTCACTCTCGTAAGTAATATAATTTTCACATTGACTTAAAACTGGTAATCAAGTATGACCAAACTCTCTCTCTCTCCCTCTCTCTCTCTCTTGATGACAGAAGAGGTGGGAGGGGAATATGCCGATTCGTCTTTGTTTCTAGAGAGTCTGCAACTGACTGCAATACATAACTTAACATAACATATTCTTTATTAGCATAATGCATTTACAATACGTAAAGCCAACATGTAAACAACAATACATTAAGATACAGTGATAAGTGTTATTTGCCTGGAAGAATTAAATTGAATTTCGGATTTTGAGAGATATTTACCTACATCTATTAGCATTCTTCTATTCTGACTGGACATTAAACCTATAAATTTCTGTTATGTCGTGAATACACAAAAATAGTGTTTAAAATATATTTGTCATACTTTGGGCACAAAATATCACAGACACTAAATTCTTATATCTTAATCGGCCATATTTAAGACTGCTAATCATAGTTAAGACAGGGGTATAGCCAGGGATCAGGAAAATGCCGGTTTTATCGGTTTTTGACCGATTTTGGTCGTACTGGACCGATTGCAAATTGAGATTTATCATAAAAATCGGTCCGGATTTCACAGACAGGTGTGACATTCTACACACTTACCAGTACATTTATCTCCGCAGTCCCGAGATTAATCCGCTAATTGATATCCCCATGTCAAAAAATGCCCGAGGCGATCATAAATTAGGGGAATTAACAATGTAAACAATTGGGCACGCTTGATTGAGAAGTACAAGTGACACACTTGTTCCACGAAAACCGATTATTATTTACCACATTCGGTCCAGTATTAAATGATGCATGGTAGATTGTGAATATTAAAGGAGTATTATTTTGTTGAATATGATAATATTTCTTGCTTTCTTTGCAAATACTACATGTTTTATTGACATTGAACAACTTAATTGGTCATTAATCAAATCATCAAATGGGAGTCTTATAGAGTTCAAAAACAAATAGAGCTCATTCTATCTACCTTCTAAACCGATTGGACATTTCTTTCTAAAATAATTAATAAGACCAACAATTCTAAAACAAAATAAGATGTTTTTAATGTGATTTCAAATAAAAGGCCTATTTTCACATCACATCAAACATAATGTATTGTTCCATGCATGAAAGATTTAGAGAATATAGTCTTTTTTGGAGGGGGTGGGGGGGTGCGGGGCGAAGAGGTATCAGAGGGTTTCGGCCGTCTCTCGGACCGATTGGGATTCGGAGATTTCCTGATCCCTGGGTATAGATGTCTTAAAAAGAGATTTAAGAATTTTACTAAGACTGTTATTATGCCTGTTATTTTTCGTGAAGCGCAACACAAATAAAGGCAGTTAATTTAAGCCTGTAACTTGTAAGTAAGACTGTTATGGAGTTAAGAACAATAATGGACTTAAGAATGTTCGTGAAACCGGGGCCCGGGGTCGTAAGGTTGGTTTACCATGTCGTTTAAAAAACAATTAAAACTAAATGTAAAGTAGGTGAGGCTTTCCCCGATTTAAGTAGCACCTATTGTCATATTACGACAATATCAATGAATCTTTGTTAGTCTATGGTACCATTTTTATTGCTTCCGTGATTTTTTTTGGAAACAGTTCCTAGTAGGCGGCACCTCTAGTCTCAATAATGAACCGTGAACGAAGCTTTTTTCATCATTTGGACATTTATCGTGCTTCGCTACGTCTCAAGTCTATCGTGATTTTTATGTTACAAAAGTTCCGATCGACCGACTGTGTTCTTTTAACTTGCGATATTTCATATTCAAAAGGACTGACAAATAAATGGAAAGCAGAAATACATACATGAAAAAAAATTGAATCGTCTCAGCCCACACGAGTATCCGATTCACCTCTTATAAGCGAGTTATCTGTCAATTAACATCGATGAAGCTCAAAATTAGCTTTCGACTTCGATTTTGTTTACGACCGCGGCGAGATTCTCGCGAGAACATACGTCATCGTATTACGTAGTACAGTATGGGGAAAATGTACGCGTCTTATCCAAAATTGAGTTACAAGTACTAAATTTATCTTTTATATAATTAATGATTGATCTCTCTTCACATACAGATTAGGAAAAGGTGTTTTCGTAAACCAGCCTTTTAAGCACAGTCCGTAATGATTTCGTTTTTCAAATGATTCATATGTACTTCATTGTTTTAGATATAAAAACGGTCATATCATTCCTAAGAGTTGCGCCAGTATCAGCCAATGTGGTCCACTAAGTCTGAAAGAAGCCCAATTCAGCTTTCCATACATGTTTCACTATAGAGAAAAAAAGACGGCTTTTCCTCAAATATATCTTCCCGTTTTTATGACAAAATGTTTAACAACAGTCGAATTCCACAAATAAATCCATCGTTTCAAAAAAGTAAGAACAAAAATATAGAATCAAATAAAGACAATACGGATCAAATTATTTTAGTCATAGAATATTATCAAATGCTCACAAATATTTTAAGACGGTTATACGCGTACACTATTATTTACAGTGATATGTGGAATTTGAGTGTCGGCCTACTTCTCGGACCGTGTGACGTAGCTCGTTGCTATTCGGATGTTTCGGACTTCTACCTCCACATTTTTTTGCACTTTTTATGTGTGTGATTTAAATCAAAGTTTTGGATATTAATACAATTGTGACATTCTTGAAACATCACACATCGGAAGATAAATGGTTGAGCTCCAAATCGGTATGTTTGATTTCACATTCCATTGCATATTAATGAAGTTATAGGCCGTCAAACGTGCGCAGAAAATCTGTGCGGAAAAATCTAACGTAAAAATCACGATGGACTCTGGACTCGAAGGCGTCAGTCAATATGGTGCCCGGAAAAAAGCCCCTCGGAAAAAAGCCCCTTCCACCAATTTTGCCAGTGCGGAAAAAAGCCCCTTCATCGATTTGCCAGTGCGGAAAAAAGCCCCTTCGTCGTTTTGCCAGTGCGGAAAAAAGCCCCTTCGTCGTTTTGCCAGTGCGGAAAAAAGCCCCTTCGACAATTTGCCAGTGCGGAAAAAAGCCCCTTCCAAATGATTATGTTTAGAGCGGTAAAAATCCCCTTAGAAACCATAGAGTAAATTTACTTTTTTCAAACAGACTGGGACACAAAAAAGTAACATGTGAACGAAAATTATCATATTGTATTATATTTATTATGACAAGCAAAACTACAAATGATGAAACATATTTCAAAATATCTTACATATCTACATTACATCAAAAAATATCACTGTAAAATGTCACTCGTAGTCTCTTCACCGAAGACGGATGTTGTGTCCAACAGTATCTAGGAACTCACCCATTGTCTTCCTTCCGGAGCTGTACTGCTGGCAAAGGGTCTGCAGCGTCTTCGTGTGGAGTTGTCTTCTTCTCTTATGTTTTGTCACAGTCTTTCCTTGTCTAAAGCGGAGCACATCGGCCTCTACCATTGTAGCGTCCCGTTGAACACACACAACAGCTGTCCAGAGGGAAGGATTAGCATGACCCACCAGCTTCGCGAACCCACTGTTCCACTCCTCACAGACGTTGTTTGTACGTTCTTTGCCGCTCAGGGTACTGTCGAGCACGTTCCATGTGGCGGATGGGAAACGTGGCCCAGTCCTCCTGAACTTAATACGGCCTTTTTTAGGCCGGCCGCCTTTAAATGAAGGTCTTTAACATTTTTCGCAATGTTTGTTGATTGGAAAAGGCATGTTTTTAATGAATATGATTTGTTTGTCAATAGTGTGGAAATTTATATAATAGACATACCGCTCCAAGTATAATAATCATTTGGAAGGGGCTTTTTTCCGCACGGGTAAAATTGGTGGAAGGGGCTTTTTTCCGCACTGGCAAAACGACGAAGGGGCTTTTTTCCGCTCTGGCAAAACGACGAAGGGGCTTTTTTCCGCACTGGCAAATTGATGAAGGGGCTTTTTTCCGCACTGGCAAAAATTGGTGGAAGGGGCTTTTTTCCGAGGGGCTTTTTTCCGGGAATCAGTCAATATAGCAATAGCCTTCGAGACCAGAAATCTGGACTAGCGGCACCTCATGAGGTTTTAGACGGCGGATTTCTGCCGGCTACTTCTGAAAGCCCTAAGTTTCAAACAGTTTATAATAATTGTTCAACATTCCCACGGGATACCTTTATTGGATCTATGATGCTTCAAACTGTATGTAAATGTAATGTAAAATGTTAATCACCCTGCCTCTTAGTCTCAATAATGAACCGTGAACGAAGCTTTTTCATCATTTGGACATGTATCGTGCTTCGCTACGTCTCAAGTCCATCGTGATTTTTATGTTACAAAAATTCCGAACGACCGACTAAGTGCTTTTACCTTGCGATATTTCATGTTCTAAGGGACTGACAAAAAAGCGGAAACCTGAAATACATACATGGATGATTTTTGAATGGTCTCAGCCCACACAAGTATCCGAAACACCTCTTATAAGCGAGTTATTTATCAATTATTACAGCAATTTGGGTTAAAACTGTTTTGTTGTTCCCACAAAATACGTCATAGATCTGAGAAATTCCTGGGGAACCCCGTGTGACGTAGTAGACTGGAAACCGGTCTTTCGTCTATCGAATGTGGTGGAACATAATGGAGCCAGTAGACAGCGGGGGACCAGCTTAGTGAACACGTACTTGGTCATTTCGAATGTTTCGGACTTCTACCTCAACATTTTTTTGCACTTTTTATATGTCTGATTAAAATCAAAAGTTTGGATATTTATACAATAGCGACATATAAACTTCACAGATTGACAGATAAATGGTTAAACTCCAAATCGGTATGTTTGAATTCATATACCATTCAATATTAATGAAGTTATAGGCCGTCAAACGTGCGCAGAAAATCTGTGCGGAGAAATCTAACGTAAAAATCACGATGGACTCTGGACTCGAAGGCGTCAGTCAATATAGCAATAGCCTTCGAGACCAGAAATCCGGACTACCTGCCTCTCTGCCACTCTGGCAAATAATAGCCACTAATCGAAAGAGATTATTTAATTTTCCCTCTGCATAATAACTGAACAGCTGAATACACGTATTATTTACAACAATAAATTAGTTGAAAACTAGTTTAAAAGCGAGTTTACAGTCTAAGTAAGATAGCTAAAAACAACTTAAAAACCGTTTGCAATATCAATAAGACTTCATGTGTGATTGTGAGACAATCGTTGGTGATTTGGAACTACAGCATATTTTAACTGTGCTACGCAAGGTTTCATAAAACAAACAATTGTGTGTTCAATTTACCTTGAAATACATCATTACTGAGTACTGTAGATCTATTAATTTTCAATATCACATGTAACACCCGTTAACTGCCGCCATTTTCTGATCTTCGTGTTCTATATCACTTCACGCGCTTTAACTGCGGGGCATACATAAAATTGCGGGTTCTATGCAAGCGTCTAGATGATGTAGAGATGGGTTCTTTACTGACCTAGAGTAGGGGAGACAACTCTATTTTAATTTCAATTTAAGACCGACTTGCGCGTAATTGCTATAGGATGCTTCCAGTATGAAAGTTAACACATTTAAGGCGCACATATTTTGCGGGTTCTTATATAGATCCCATATTAAATATAGGCCCCACAAGAAAGGTCTGAAAACGACGGGCACCCCGCAAATCACGGTATGTATTGATATATATATATATATATATATATATATATATATATATATATATATATATATATATATATATATATATATATATCTATATATATATATATATATATATATATATATATATATATATATCACATGCATATAAACAGCCACACGGAGAGGGTACCGAGTGGCAAAGTTTACAATAAAATAGTATTTGAATTGCGTTCTTCAATTTTGCGAAAACTAGGGTTCCGTTCTGCCAAAAAAAACTAGGGTTTCGTTCAGCCAACTGTGAAACTTTGAGTTTTATGCAGTATGCATGTACACGGTTGATACTGTGAAAAAGCATACTATGTTGACATATTGCGAATCGAGGTTTCAAGAAATAAAAACACATACGATCTACGCCATAAAGTACGTTACCTTTTCGGTTACAATCCAGTGAAGATCTATTAATACCGGTCCCCGTACCCTTTAGGATTAAATTGTACGAATCTTTAAAATTCACACGAAGTACACACTTTATAAAGTTCGGGTACTTATTAATTAAATTTATTCCATTTGAGATCTTATATCTGTGTGTTTTGTTTCCAAAAATGTCTCTTTTATTTTCTTATTACAGCGTCAACTTCTTTTACAATTAATTATATTTTTTTGATAGTTCAAAATTAATTAATTTTATTTGTTGAGCGTTTTATTTTAAATTCTCCAACCATATATGTCATTTATTTTCCGAAAGAAGTATTTTTGTTTCTATAAATATTTGTTCTTTTTTCAATAACGTTTCATTTAAATTTAAAGATAAACCATATGCTTAAACGCCAGGGATTCCGAGACAACTAAAATTAATATTCGCGCCCGTCCGTTTCGCACCCGATGAATCGCACACTGAGATGGTAAGAGGAGTCTTCTATTCAATATAGCAGAATCGGCAAACTGTTCTCCAAACACGGAGCGGTTCTGTCGAGGCTAATCCGATACTATCCAATTATAGGTGATTACAGACGCTGCCATATAGTTAACGTTCATATAATAAATTGATCTGTGCGCTCACATCTTGTCACTTACTTGTGAGTTTACGCGCATATAAATAATGATGTGAAATAAAATATTCATAACCTTACGTATTGCGGTGTAGATGTAGCAATGTTCTTTTGCAATTTACTTCATACAATCATGTATTTGAAAACACGTGCCATATACTTACTTGTTTTCAAGGTGCGCTGGGTCTAATCGATCGAACGGACGTTAGGATGGAAAAGGGACGTTCGGATGGAAAAGGGCGGACTGATAGTGTGGACATTCAGACAGACACATGAACCATACAGTCAGGTATACATATACAGGACGGACAGACGGATAAACTAGCATATGGACTGACAAACGGGCGACGGAAAAGCTTGCATACGGACTGACAAACGGACGACGGACAAGTTAGCATATGAACTGACAAACGGACGACGGACAAGCTAGCATACGAACTGACAAACGAACGACGGAAAAGCTAGCATACGAACTGACAAATTGACGACGGACAAGCTAGCATACAAACTGACAAACGGACGACGGAAAAGCTAGCGTACGAACTTACAAATAGCGTTTAAAATTAGCCGAATAGAGCGTAACTTACCACTTTTTAACAAATACGTTATTAATACAAATAATTGTATTAAGATTGTGTATCTACATTATCAAAACAACCAAGCATTTATTTGGTCTGTTGTTCGGGGATTTTCTTTCTTTTTTTCTAACCAATAAATCAATGAAAACGATTTTTACGTTGCTCTATATAAAACAAGTTTTCCAAACAGAAAATTGTACAATTTATGAAATAATTTTAATGTATCCGTTAAGACCTAATTCATTCATTCATTCATTTAGTCATACATTTATTCATTCATTATTCATATATCCAACATGGTGACTATTATTAGCTCGGCTGTTTTCGGAGAAAACCCGAGCTATTGTCATAGCCAGCTCGTCGTCCGCCGTCCGCCGTCTGCCGTCCGCAGTCCGCCGTAGGTGTCGTGTTAAAACCTTAACATTGGCCATAACTTTTTAAATATTGAAGATAGCAACTTGATATTTGGCATGCATGTGTATCTCATGGAGCTGCACATTTTGAGTGGTAAAATTTCAAGGTGAACAACATCATCCTTCAAGGTCTAGGGTCGAAAAAACAAAGTCAAGGGAAGTAATAAGCTTTAAATGGACATAGTTATCTGACCTGCCCACGTATATATTTTTGTTAAATAAATCAAAGCGGCGCAGTAGGCGGTATTGTGTTTCTGACAAACACATTGTGGTAAAAGGTCAACGTCAAGGTCATCTTTCAAGGTCTACGGTAAAAAATACACATTTAAGGGAAGTAATAAGCTTTAAAGGGAGATAATTATTCCGTATTGAACATAGCCACAAAATATATTTGGCATGCATGTGTATCTTATGGAGCTGCACATTTTGAGTGGTGAATCTACAGTCACGGTAGTGGCTTTTAATTATTTGCTACTAAAAATAGAGATTTGTTAGAGACAATTATTTTCAAGGGAAGTAATTAATATAATTATAAATCTCATATTATATATTTCCTTACCAAGAATTAAAGTTCTTTCCACAGTTACTGTACATATTTATTATTTTGATTATTTATAACTCAAATGATTGATTTGTCAAAGTTTTTTTTTTAAATGATATAACTATCATTTCTTTCAGGTACTTAGTTGTGCAGGTCGGGCTACTATAACCTCGTTAGGCCAGTAGGAGTATTATCTCCCTTAGACTTAATTATTAAATTTATAAATAGAATAAAATATAGAATTACATTAGATTTTCATCGCTTAACACAGGATTTCTTTTATTTATATTGGGGTGGATTATGTCACACAACCAATGAAAATATTGTTTTTCATAGAGAACTTGATTACCAAAATTACTTAACATATTTATAATATTTTACTTGTTTTCTGCTGTTGCGTTTTCTCTCTGATTTCAGAATGACAGCAGCGAGGATGTGGGGAGCCGGTGCTCGGGTTGTCATCCTGGGTCAGAGAGAGAGAACAACAAAGTGATACATTGTTTTGTGTCATTTGTGTGATGAGTTTTTGTATTGATGTATTTATATATGTATCATCACTGTTATCATCAATGTTCCTATGAATCATTTCAATCATATATCATATACTGTGTAACCCGGTCATGGGCTCATCTCATTTCATTCATTGAATTTCATTATCACTCATGTTTCATCACTATGTATATACGCTATACCATTGCCTCATTTACATTCATGTAGGACATAGGAACACTGTACTAATCTTTCTTGCGTATTGAGTTTCATTTCAAAAAATATATTTCATATTATACATGCTTTTTCACACTTGTTCAGGCTTAACTGGATGGTGGGGTTGAGGCGGGTGAGTAGTTGTACCGAAGGCTGTCACGTGCCTCAACTCCATCATCCAGGGCAGCTGTAGACTATATATCATGATCCTGGCGGACCATCACAGGAAGTGCCCGTGCATGATCTGAGGTGGTTCGCTGGGAACCACATTTTATTTCATTATAGTTTTTTCATTTAAATGTACAACCTTATATGTTTCTTTTCGTTATTCTTTACAATTATTAAGGAAGTGTGGATACATTACTCGTTTTATAATCAAGGATATAAACTCAATACATAATACTAATAAAGACCCGCTTAAATTTAAGATGGTGACTTTTATTTGTTAAAAGCTATCATTGTGTTCTGTTTTACAATAACATCATATAAATTTTACAATAAAATCATATAATCGTGCAGACGTGAACAAAGACTGGAATATTAATTAAACGTGCAGACGTGCAAAAGACTGTTTGTAAATTGTGAAAAACATAATTTTGTTTCTTATAACTTGGTTAATCTTGTTAAATATTATAATAAGTCACCATACATTTGTTATTTCACATTTAGTTCTTTTAGCGGGTACCTGGGGCAATCTACACCCCAGGGTACGTCATGAATAAAGTTTTATGAAAAAGAAAAAAAAAAGGCCAGTAGGACCTGTAAATAAACTCTGAAATACACACGTACTTAGTTGTTAATAGTATTGTTCATTACATACCTGTGGACTTATGTCTATAGATACATGATGAACTCTGGCTATGATTTTTTTGATAATCTACAGGCCTTGGTTGTCAGTGATGTCTGACTTGGTCATTTTTTACTGTCTACAGACCCCCCACCCGGTTGGATTGGACAAAATCCAAGGGAAGTAATAAGCTGTAAAGGGAGATGATTTATATACTGCCAAATTATAAATATAAATTTTATTTTAAAGTGGCGCAGTAAGGGGCATTGTGTTTCTGACAAACACATCTCTTGTTGGGTCACTAGGTCAAAGGTCAAGGTCACTGTGACCTCTAAAAAAAAAATTCTGACAAGCTTTCGCAGCCGATCGTGGCACCCGTTATGCGGTGCTCTTGTTCAATTCATCCATCAATTCAACCATTCATCCATCCATTCATTTATCCATCCATCCATCCATTCATCCATTCATTCATCTATCCATCCATCATCAATTCATCCATCCATCCATCCAACCATCAATCCATTCATTCGTTAATTCTTTATTAATAAATTAATTCATGTATGTATCCCCTCACTCAATGTGTTTGTTCAGTTATCCATTAGTTGCATAATTTACTCATTAACTTATTATTTCGTTAATTAATCAATTAATGCATTCTTTCATTTATTAATGCATTCATGAAATCAATTATTCATTCTTTTTTTTCATTGATATGTATTTACTATTTGTAAATCGCCGTTTGTTACATTAGAGCGCTCGACTTCTACGGGGCAACAGAGCGTTATTCCGTAGTTGATTGACAATCAAATAGTTCAATGCTGATGAAGACAATAGCAAAGCGTTGTTTGATATTGTTACAACACCTTCTGGAATGGGTAAACAATTCGACATCAAAGACTTTGTTCTCATGGCCAGTGTGCTCGTAAATACAACCGCATAGCGCATGTTTGAGACTCGAAACCATTCGTGGAGCTATTCATTGTTTACAGTCAATTTAACGCCTGCTTTTGTCGCACGACGAACGGCATTATGTGGAACCAATTCCATTGGTAATCGTTGCTAAAATCTCTCTTTAATTAGCGTGTTTACCTATAAATGGAACCACAATTCAAATAACAAAGCGTCCGTTCATACTGTGTAACATTGATTTTTTTCTGGCTCCATTGAAATCGAGAAAGAGTTGGCTCTATTTTGGTGTTCCGTGGACAGAGATTACATTCCTAACGCACGTCGAGCGTATGAGTGTGTAACACAATAGCGCCATAAACAGTGAATGAAGTCTGTGAAAATGCGCCCGGGCATCTGTTCTACGGTTTTAAACCAATGTCACCACCATTGATCTAGTTTAGGTTGTCTACGAGTTGGTTTCACTGTGCATATGTTATTATGGTCAACATTTCAATAACCATTAATTAATTACTATTTCATGCCCATATTTCATAAGCCATACTTTTTATCAACATGTTGTATTAGCATTTATTGTCACCGCTAGTACATGTCTTATGTATGTTGTTTGGCTATGTACTTATGCATTTGCCAAAAAAATTGAATTGACTTTACTTGACTTGTGTTAATCCCGCTTACATTTTAATTTCGCTTAAAAGAGACTTCATTGAAACAAACAATTCCATAAATTCGGAAAGTGTCGTCCCTGATTAGCTTTTTCAGGATGCACATGCTTTAAGCGCCGTTTTCCTAAAGCGCGTTTTCCTATAGGTTACTGTTTGACCTTTTGAATTCTGTACTTGCTTTACTGTGGTATTGAAATGGTCCCTTGTTCCAAAATCATGATTTTCAGATCTTAAAAAGATCGTCCAACTTTATAATGCTTCTTGACAGACAGACAGACAGACAGACAGACAGACAGACAGACAGACAGACAGACAGACAGACAGACAGACAGACAGACAGACAGACAGACAGACAGACAGACAGACAGACAGACAGACAGACAGACAGACAGACAGACAGACAGACAGACAGACAGACAGACAGACAGACAGACAGACAGACAGACAGACAGACAGACAGACATACAGACAGACAGACAGACAGACAGACAGACAGACAGACAGACAGACAGACAGACGGACGGACGGACGGACGGACGGACGGACGGACGGACGGACGGACGGACGGACGGACGGACGGACGGACGGACGGACGGACGGACGGACGGACGGACGGACAGACAGGCAGGCAGGCAGGCAGGCAGGCAGGCAGGCAGGCAGGCAGGCAGGCAGGCAGGCAGACAGACAGACAGACAGACAGACAGACAGACAGACAGACAGACAGACAGACAGACAGACAGACAGACAGACAGACAGACAGACAGACAGACAGACAGACAGATAGACAGACAGACGGACAGACGGACACACGGACACACGGACAGACGGACAGACGGACAGACGGACAGACGGACGGACGGACGGCCGTACGGGCGGGCGGGCGGGCGGGCGTGCGGGCGGGCGGGCGGGCAGGCAGGCAGGCAGGCAGGCAGGCAGGCAGACTGACACATTTTATTCAGACTTATACAATAGCACATCGTCTTCATGCTAAAAAATACATTGCATACATTGGAAATTACTAATCTATCACAAGAAACTAATAATTTGTGGAATTTATACACAGATGGGTTAATATAAAATGTATTACTTACATATTTTTTTCTTAAATCATTGTAACATCGGCATATACATATCAAAAGATATTCGTCTTCTAAATCAGTGTCATTACAACATAAACAATATCGTTCATTACGTGGAATATTGTGTTGGACATATCTGCCAGTTTGAATTCTCAACGGGTGTGCAGAGACTCTTATTCTTACAAAAAATAAACGCAGACGTCTTGGAAGTAAGTCTAAATATTCTTCATATTCAACAGAGGTTTTAAAAACTCTGCACATATCTAATACAGGACTGCTATTCAGTTTACCATACCACTCTTGTCTCAAATCGTCAACAAGTCTACATTTGAATTCTCTAACAAAACTATTTACTTGCACATTTGGATTTTCAAATACATAACCAAATCCATAATTATTTAACATGTTTTTGACATGAGTGACCAAAATTTGTAAAACCTTTATTACAATCGTTTAAAGCTTGTTTGTAAACAATTTGCAAAATATTATTTTCACTTGTTAGAATTTTAAACCAATATTTTATAATTTTAACAAACCTTTTTACATACAAAGGATATTTACCTAATTCACCATAAACAGCAACATGACAAGTATTTATTTTAACCTGCAGTAATCGTTTGCAAAATGTTAAATGTATGCGTTCAATGTCATCTGACTTGTTAAAACCCAATAATTCTGCGGAATGTTTTAATATGGAACTCACAAAGGAGTCAAACAAATGACATAATATTTTTGGTTTAATATCGAAGTCATGACATGTTATAAACAATGTATTCATGGCTTTAAGGGCTTTACCAACCAAATGTTCTTGGTTTAATTTAAAACTTCCAGTATAGTTTAGTACTGTGCCAAAATTGTTAATGTTATTAACAACTTCAATATCATTTCAATTGTATGCCCATTTTTCATTTTGTTTTAAACCTCCTCTCTTCCGAAACACCATAATTTTCGTTTTAGCAGTGTTAACATTTAAACCCCAAGAATTGCAGTATAAATACAATCTATCAAAATGTAACTGGACTTCAGCAGGTGACTTGCCTACAATGGCCATGTAATCAGCAAATAATAGTAAAATCATCGTACTATCATCTATACTCAAACCAGAGATAATGTTGTCTTGTAGGTACAGTTCAAGATCTTCAACAAATAAAGAAAACAAAATTGGCGACATAACTTCACCTTGCCTCAGGCCAACCGCATAACTAAAATAATCTGAATAAGATGAACATGATTTAACACGTGACTTAACATTCGTATACATATTCTTCACTATTCTAAGCAATTTACCTTGTATACCAGACTTAAACATTTTAACCATACTGCATTGCGGTATATACAGCAAAACATTTTAAAATATCGACGTATATAACATACACACGTTTATTATCCTTTCCTAAATCTGAACTGCACATCCGACATAATAGTGTTTTCGTTGCAAAACGTTTCAATGCGCTTGTTTAGGATCGTAGTAAATAATTTTGAAAAACAACTTACTAAAGTAATCCCTCTACAGTTATTTACCTCATTAACAGCACCTTTTGTGTGCAAATAGATTATAACACCTTCTGTCCATTTATCGGGAAAAAAGCCCGATACAAGAATACCGTTAAAACCATCGCACAAATGTGCTGACAATATATCACTGCATTCAAGAAAATATTCATTCAAAATACAATCAATACCGGACGATTTATTTCGTTTTAAATGTTTTATTGCATTGTTAACTTCTTCAACAGATATAGTGTACGTTAAGTTCTGGGAATACAGAATTTTCTAAGTTAAATTATTATTTAAGCAAACATCTTCTGCTTCATAATTACAAAAATCAGACTTAGCTTTTTGAAAAATTGTGTAAATTCTTCTAAGGTTATTATATTTTTATTTATGGAATTATTTTTTATTTGAAAAATTTCAAAAAATCTCTTGGTTTGTGTTGTCTTAAATTTTCAATCTCCAACATTTTTTGCCGATAGCAGAAGGCTTTCTTCTTGCGGATTAAGTCTTTATAATACATTATATTTGCGCATAAACGCTCTCTGTTTATATCTGATTATATTGACATGAACATCGGGATAGTACAGTATGCCGTATATTTCGCACACACACACACACACGCACGCACGCACGCACGCACGCACGCACGCACGCACGCACGCACGCACGCACGCACGCACGCACGCACGCACGCACGCACGCACGCACGCACGCACGCACGCACGCACGCACGCACGCACGCACGCACGCACGCACGCACGCACGCACGCACGCACGCACACACACACACACACACACACACACACACACACACACACACACACACACACACACACAGGTAAATGAATAATACACAAAAACAGCATGAAAATGATGAATCATTCAGAATGGCATTACATTTACAATATGAACAATTTAAACATTTAAATTTTGTCATACTGATTCAATTGTTTAATGCGGTTTCCATGGTAACCCAATTTGAAAATGTTTTTGTATCAGTTCAATACAGATTTAGTGATTATTTTATACCATTTAAACAAGAATTTAAATTACATTTTTAGATTTGTGTTTTTATTTTATGAATATTTATATTTAAGAACATTTTCGAGTATAGCATTGATACTATGCTATGGTCTTTTGTGTTGACAATAATTCTGCAAGAAACAACAAAATGCTTGACTGAATTATTTTAACATACGTGCAATATGTTTAATTTACCACTGCACACTTTAAGCTAAGACATCAAATAAATTGTCACACAAAAAATAAAAACGAGCGTTTTGTATCTTGTTAAATCTTTGTCATCAGACCACACCTAGAGTTCAAATTGTGGGTATTGCTACAAGGAACACTGATGTTTTATGGCTTAACTTTATTTTTACGAAATATTGTGCGAAATATTTGTTGATTTTGTGTATTTATGTGGCTTAAAAAATAAAGCAACGAGCCCATCGTATATTAACTGTGACTGGTTAATGAGACCCTCCAGCAGAAAGTTAACCAATTAAACTGCCACATGCTGTTTAATAAAGGAAGCCATCGCGACCCCGAGATGATAATACGAGACGCACTTTGTGATGCAAGTATTCACGCCATGCTGCAGCACTGGGCAGTCGGTGTGCGTGAAATGGAAACCGGTGTTCTTCAATACACAAAATAAGGTTTCTTCCCCGTCGCTGCATGTCCTTCAGCAGTACAAAGCCGGGGGTGTCAGACGACACTCGAAAGTACTGATATTTCCTGCGGCGGAAGTATACATTTGATTAACGGTATTTTTTTCTGATCAATTCATTATTATTAAATTTTTTGCGTACAATTTACGTCGATGATTATAGACCCATGTTTTTTGCCTCTAATGAATCAGATGACGTCGTTTGTTGCGTCGCAAAAGCTTATTACTCTAACATAAACCTAACATAATTGTTTGGTGTCCCTAGACGGTCGTCACTGTCGTGATTGTTAAAATAATGTGTCACCGTTGTCTTTATTGCCGACAGCAGTAAAGCAATGGTCGTATTATTTCTATGTTGTATTTTTCCGTTTTTTTGTTGTTGTTTTGACTTTTACCTTAGCGGTCATTTGCCCGGAATTTGGTTCCTGGTAGTTCGGTTAGCAACGCGGTTGGTGCACGCGCTCGCGCTTCGTCTCCTAGGCAACCGGAGCTTAATTTTGCTACTACCACCAGTCTGAGTTTGATTGGTGGTTCCCGCCCTCCCCCGCAAATAACTCGATAACAAGCACCCACAAATGCCTTGAAAATAGTTTATATAACAAGTACAATTAAGTATGTTTGGAAAAAATGTATCGTAAACAAATCTGTTTGATGTTCAAGACAGACAGACATATAGAAAGACACACATATTACAGACAGACGACAGCCAGACGAAAGGACGGACGACGGACGGACAGATATACAGACAGACAATACACCAGACCACAGACAGACAGACGACATACAGACAGACGACATAACAGACATACAGACAGACAGACATACAGACATACAGACAACAGACGACAGACAAACCGACATACAGACAGACAGACCAGACGGACTACAGACAGACAGACAGACAGACAGACGACCATGAAGACAGAACAGACGACAGACAGACAGACACAGACAGACCGACAGACAGACAGACAGGACAGACAGACAGCCAGACGAGACAGGACCAGGACAGGACAGGACAGACAGGACAAGACCAGACAGACAGACAGGAAGACAACAGACAGGACACCTACGACGACAGACCGACAGACAGACAGACCGACAGACAGACAGTGACCAGACAGACAGAACAGGACGACAGACAGACAGACAGGCAGGCAGGCAGGCAGGCAGGCAGGCAGCAGGCAGGGAGACAGACAGACAGACAGACAGACAGACACAGGCAGACAAGACAGACAGACAGACAGACACTTTATTCAGACTAATACAAAGTTAAATCGTGCTTATTACACAAAATACGCACATCATTCTCTGTCACGTTACTACGAATAACAACAAAGCATAATACCATTAATAGTCAATTTAAAATACCAATACAAATAAACAAAATCGTTTAAGAATACAGACTCAAAGTCGAAACATTGTCCGCAATAATGTTCATTTTAATTTGCACAGCCGTTTGTTACATCTATTTTAGCACATAACAATGTTCTCGTAATGTCTAAATGGCCCAAACAAATAATCAGTTGAATTTTACGCATCAGAACCCAAATTCATTGTTTATTGGTCTATAACAATAACTGTTACGATATTTATTGAATGCAGTTTATGACAAAGAATTCGATTTGACATGCTTATAATAGACTAATGTATAGACTAAGTGGATTTAAGATTGAATTCCATTGATTGTGGCTATTTAAAACAGTTTTTACCAACTGACTTGAACATAGAAAGCCATTATTTAATTTAGAAATAATAATTGCTTCCCATCATTTGAAAGTGAGAAAACATTTTTAAATTTTAACAGTCAATATTTGTTTTTTACACACTAAATCGTTAAAACAAATATACGCAATACAGCCATGCTTTTTGTGAAGTTTCTCATAAAAAGGAACCGAGTTTGTTTAATCGTCGGGTGTGTATTTCGACGTTGATGAGGTCCTTTGCGCATAAAGCTGCATGACATGCATCCGGGAACGTGGATTGAACCCGGGTCGTCTATGTGAGAGGCGCTTACCGATATGCCTTTTTTAAAAATCGTTATACGGGTGTTGGAATAACAATGTCTTACGAATCCGCTGTTCACATCTCGGTGGTTCTGTTACACCGAGGTTCTGGGTTCGATATTGCGTTCACCCGTTAAACCGTAAACTACTACATGTCTTTCGCATAAATTTGTCAACCAAATCGTAGAGTAATACTTTGGTTACGCCAGACAATACAAGACCATATAAGGATGGGCGTATTCTGTATCTCAGAGTTTCGATCGTAATACATGTTAAACGTCTTATAAAAGGTGGGCGATGACCATCTGCACTTGATTATTGTATGATTCACGTGCGCTCATACAATAGCATTACGAATATAGCTCTGCTGGGGCCCTATATTAAAGCTTTCCGATCAAGCTGCGATTCGAGTTCATTCAACGCATTGCGCCCGTATGTTTTGTTGTTAGTCGACATTACGGACAGCTGAGATACTACCCAGGTACTCCGGTATCATCATCGCAGTGCAGTCTTATGTAAAAAATGGTAACTTTGTTAGTATAACAAATAACTAAACGTTGTAGTTTTTATTCTAAATCTATCCCGAATTTCGATGAGTCCCAGAAGCGGATGTATTGAGTGACACATCCCGGCGCTACAAACGTGTAGTTTTAGATCAAAAGCGCTTAGTACAAAGATTTCTTACGTTGCACGTATATGGTCAACGTTATAAACGTACGTAACACTAATAATCATTTCAGGAGAGGTATTTTTTTCAAAACATGAAAACAAATTACACTTCGATCGTCAATATTATGTTTGTTAACATAATTGGAAACGACTAATACGGTTAGCGCGCGTTTTTCTGTTGTATTCGATGTACGCGCAGTTGTCAGAATTATATGATTCGCGCGTTGGGGTTTAGTGACACGAATCGATATGTGTTTAGGATTCTAAATAATCCAATTTTTATTGGGTATCTTCATCAATCTTAAAACTTTCAAACCATGATTCTTGCCGTTCATCTTCCTCGGATAGTGGTATATCTGATATAACCGTTAGCAAACACTGTTGGCTGTGGAATTTCCTCACATCACAAAAATAGCAAGTTAGTCTTCAAAATATTGTAGAGTGGGGAACACATGTAAAATTAACACCTAAATATGTCAACGGCCCGTAAGTTTTTTTCACATTAGGAACAAAGTGGGCCATACTTTCGGAGGTATACATATTAAGTTATTGGTATGTAACATTCTCTCCCAAAATCCCTTTCCACGGGAAATAAAGCACGGATAGACGTGTGTATTATGTGTGTATTCCGATGTTTTATGAGGCCATTCCGCGTCTGAGGCTGCGTTTTCGTGCGGACTCGGTGTGTGTCCCAGCACTCCTCTCGAATTAATTTACTATACACACGAAAACTGGAACAAAGTGCGCAATTAAAGCTTCAAAGTCAAACAATAAAATTTGAACCGAAATGTTTCAATTACGGTGCTTAAAGTGGTAGTTCCTGGAGGTTGTAAACATACTTGGACAAGGAGCGCCTTGATCAAATAGGTGATGAAGTGACCCCCGTCTTATAAAATATAGTTAATTAAAGTATATATGAGTGTGATAAGTTTCAATCAATTTAAAAATATTATATATTTCGACTCAATTGCATTAAAAGCTGCAGGAATTATAGACACCCTCGAGTCCGTTTCCTGAAAATACGCGGTACGCGGCGTGTTTTGAAAGATCCCGACTGACATTTTATTTTTAGATTTGTGACGCCACTGCCTTCGTGTGACATGAATTCCAATAAAGAATCACACACCCTACTTTTGGTAAAATGTTGATATATTCCGCGAGTACTCACGTGTATGCGATAACAAAAATCAATGAAGCTGGTCAAATTGCGATGGAATTAATCATTGTCTGAATAGAGGGTTACTGCAAAAACAGTTTATAACAATATCTTTAAAAGTATCGGTCATAGTATTAGTCGACAGCGATACAATTTATCGATAGCAACGTTAATAAACAGCCTCGTATTTAGCAAACGGATATAACTTACAAAATCAATGGAAAGTAACACATAACAAGGTAAAATCAATCCAGCCGTTTTATGCGAATATTCGAATATTCGATTGAATTAATTTGCGAACATTCGAATACCGATATTGGTATTCGATGCCATCCCTACTTTAAATGAGCTCGTGTCATCATGGATGTGTTGAAGAAAACCACGTGTACGGTATAAGAAATTGTGAAGAAAACCACGTGTACGGTATAAGAAATTGTGAAGAAAACCACGTGTACGGTATAAGAAATTGTGAAGAAAACCACGTGTACGGTATAAGAAATTGAATCGCATTCAAACACATATTTGTGGAAAAAATCCTAATAATACATTGTAATTAGTTTTCTTTTTTCTGTCAACGATTTGATTGTATCTTATAAACGCTTAGGTAACAAGGACGTAATCGTGCAACTCAATTTGTGTTGTGTTGTTACCATGCCAATTATTATATTGCCGGCATAGAGTGCTTATTCTTTCTTAGAATAACAGTGTTGTGAGACAGGAAGGATCGTAAGGTGTTTTATTGTCTGTGACGTTAAAACGTTCACATTATATGCTTCTTTTTTAAGGGCAAATTGCTTCATACAAACGCGTGGACCTTGGTGACGATCATAAGACGAGAGTTAGGAAAGATTTGGTTTTTATCCTACAACATAACATATTTTTTATAAATTTAAGCGCATGGTTAAGATATCGCGCAACGGAAACAATTTAAGGGAGAAATTACTAATTAAAATTGTTTCTAAACATTGAAATTCGTCGCACTATTTTATCATTATACGGACACAGTAAACAATAATTGTCATTTAAATTGCTCAGCTATTTGTTAGATCTATTAAATTCAATGATAATGTGTATGGTAATGTTTTAATGAGCCGAACCGATAATATGTTCAATTTTACGCATCAGAGCGCTAATTCGTTGTTTATTGGCAGATAACAATGCATGGAATAGTATTTATTGAATGCAGTTTATGACAAATATTTCAAATCGAAATGCTGGTATTAGAACAGTTTATCGCCTTTGTCGATGAAATACTTAGTTCCATTGATTGTTCCTATATAACTCTGGCTAAATGAAGTAACGCGAAAATAGAAAGCAATTATTTCATATAGCAAACGTTATAATTATAATTATATCCCATCAGTTGAAAGTGAGAAAACTAATAAAACATTATGAAGCGTTAGCGGTAAAAACTTGGTTTTGACACACTCAATCATTTAAACAGATATAATCAAGAAGGTCATGCTGAAAGTACAGTTTTTTTATAGAAAGCAAAACCGAATAAATTTCATCATTGAACGGCTGTTCGACTAAGTTGTATTTACCCATGTTTCACATATAGATTACAACGGGGTCGCAGGTTCGATCACCCGCTGGCCACTGACCCACTTACACGTCGTTCTCACCAGATATTGTACCAGGTGAAGAGTAATCAGCGCTTTATATGGGCACTAAAATACACAGAATCATATCAAGGACGGGCGTCTTATGCAGATTGCACCATCACGCGTTATACAATTTTTAAACAAAGGAATAGGGAGGTCAAAGCCGTATGGCAGAAACTCCTATTGCACTCGATAAAGATATGCTCAACTGCGGAAATACACAAGCAGTACGTCTATAGCTTTGCTGGGACCTTTATATGGACGCGTCCATATCAATATGCATTCCGTGTTCATACAACACATTGCACCGATAGGTTTGGTTGGCGGTCAACATAACGGGCAGTCCAGACTCCCCACGGTATTCCTGCCCATAGACCTCCTACAAAATCCCCGTCGCACAGGACTATACTAAAATGGTAACTAAGTTAGTAAAAAACAACAAGTAAAAGTCTTTGTATTGATGAATTGAAACAAAATCTGTCCACACTATATATGAGGCGTGGATGCAGGACACCCAACCCGATGCCACAAGCACACAGCTTCAACGCGACAGGGTTTTACAAAACAACTTACAACACATCACTCAGGGTGTCTCTAATAGTATCATACGAACAACCTAATAAAAGAGCAAGTTACGCACAGAACTATGCTGTCAGCTGATATCTTTTTACAGACATGAAAACTAAGTACACTTCGATCATCGATATGTTTGTTTACATAATGGCAAACTTCAAATATGATGCGCATGAGGTTGTCTGGATTATTTGCTTCATGATTGCTATGTCCAATATACAAACAGTAAGTAATATAGCTCAGCAGTAAATGCAAATAGGGTGTGTGCATTTTTTTCTATATGAAATCAATCGATCATCTTGTATGACTTACTTAATACTTTTAAATAAACATTGTTCGGGAGAACATAATATATGTCCATTTCGTGTGTTGACCGATCCACGAATTGAGCCCAAACACATCGGCAAATGAACGTTGCAAATGCCTCATTTAAAAAAGCTGATCTATACAAACGAATTATATTATATTATATTATATTATGCAAAAGTATATTTTTGAAAAAAACAACAACACATAATGTGATGCTAGAGATTTACATTGTTGTTCAGTTATCCAATGTATAAAGGGCATCATTATCAAACTGGATACTGTTAAATATTTTTTCTAGCATTGTATCACCGTAAGAAAACAATGTTTTAACAAGAAAAAATCCTTGTATCACCGTCAGAAAACAATGTTTCCGTAATAAAATTTCCTTTATCACCGTTAAAAAAAACAATGTTTCCGCAATGAAAATTCCTTATGTCACCGTTAGAAAACATTGTTTCCGCAAAGAAAATCCCTTGTAACACCGTTAGAAAACAATGTTATGCAATGAAAATTACTTGTATCACCGTTTGAAAACAATGTTTCCGCAATAAAAATTCCTTGTATCACCGTTAGGAAACAATGTTTCCGCAATGAAAATTCATTGTATCCCCGTTAGAAAACAATGTTTTTGCAATGAAGATTACTTGTATCACCGTTAGAAAATATTTTTTCCGCAATGACAATTCCTTGTATCGCCGGTAGAAAACAATGTGTCCGCAATTAAAATGCCTTGTTTCACCGTTAGAAAATAATGTTTTCGAAATGAAAATTCCTTGTATCACCGTTACAAAAAAACAATGTTTCCGCAATGAAAATTCTTGTATTACCATTTGAAAACAATGCTTTTGCAATGAAAATTCCTTGTATAACCGTTAGAAAACAATCTTTCCGCAATGAAAATTCCTTGTATCACCGTTACAAAACCAATGTTTCCGCAATAAAAATGCATTGTATCACCGTTTGAAGACAGTATTTCCGCAATTAAAACTCCTTCGCAAGTGTAGTCAGATGTCCACATTTCCGAAGCTATGTCCTGTTTTCAAAATATAGTTTGCGTAGCTTGATGATGTAATGACATGCGGCGGGGATGTTTTCATCATTACTGTGAATCTCCACGCAGTTTTCGTTCCTTGCTCTCACATACAATCTCTGCCATCGCAAGAAAATCCTACCAGATTTGGTACGATTTTACTTTATTGGTTTAAGAATCATAATATGGAATGTATCATTTTCATTTACATTTTAAAAATAGTGTATAAGTTAAGGTTCATAATAAAAAAACTAAATTAAAAAGGTACAAATAACAACGGTACAATTAGTGTACCATGTGGCTAGACTATCATCACGTGTTTGGTTATAAAGGCAAGGATTTGATCCAGCTATGATATTCTCGTCACAACTTTGTCAACGCTTAAAAAAGGACATGAGCTTAGGTTTGTAAACGCCCCTGTTCAGCATCGTGCCCTGCCTCTCGATGGAAAACGTATCATGGACATCTGACACGGGCTTGTGTGTTTCAAGTGAAACAAGGATTAAACAATGGTACGATATAGCAATATTGAAACATATATAAAGAAATATTTAAGATTGACAGCAAATGAGTCAATTTTTCACAGCGCAAAAATGATATTGTATATTGTGTTATGGGTGTGTGACTGAATAAGTCTTCAAGACTCCCTTCATGTATGTCATTGGAAAGAGGGCAAACTAGTGTGTTGTTTATAATGTTAGACCACTTACCGTTTTGTATTTGTTTTAACAAAGTTCGTCATGTCTACGTTTTATTCTCCTGTCAATGTTCATGCTCGAAGCTACGGCCTATGTTTAACTAGCCGTGGTGAAGCCACCAAAATGAGTTCGGTATTACGGTAGTAAAGACAAGACGACGTGGGCTTTGGCATTAGTCGTCAGACATATATGTTCCAAATTCATTTATAATAAACGACCACCGGAAAAAATTGAGAAACCAAAAATTCGCAAACTCAAGTACCTTTTTTCTTGAAGATTTGTTTCTTTGAGATAAAGCATGCGATACAAGTCTTATTATTTTATTTATAATTGATTACGTTGTATAACATAATGCTTTTTTATCTATAAAATTTATTAGCAAATTCTTTCTTTCCATGGGCTTTTTGCCTTTCACTTTAGGATTTTTGTTTTTTCAAAGGGATTTTTTCCAGTTGATTTACAGGGAAAAAACATGAGATTTTCGAAAAACAAAATACGTATGTTTATGCTAAGTTATCGATTTGATGCACCGTACAAGCATTTGTTCTCAATTTTGTTCAATTTTCTTTGATAAAAAATACCGTACATATATCGCGTAGTATCGTGTAATCCATAAATATTTTAGTCACTTTTTGTAGTGTGTTTTGTTATTGTTATTTTCTTTGTAGTTTTGCATGTGTAAATGCATTTGTGCGTGAGTGTGAATGTTGTTGCTTCTTTAGGGGGAATTTCCTCCTACAGCTGTAATCATTTTGGCAGAAGTAGTAAGGAAATCGAATCGTAATATAGTTGTGTCTTTATTTTCTTTGAACATGTCTATTGAATCAGCATCATTTCATATTTTTTTCAGTTATATGTTCTATTATTTTGAAAGACGTACGAAATAAACGAATAAAAGTGTTATAAATAATCAACACACATTTCCTGCACAACTCAGAGAAATGTTCGATTTAACGCATCACAACCCAAATTTATTGTTTATTGGCCCACAACAATGACTGCTACAATATTTATTGAAAGCAGTGTATGGCAAAGATTTCGATTTTACATGCTAATCATAGATAAGTTTATAGACTTAGTGATTCATTCCATCGATTGTGCCTATTTAAAGCGGGTTAATCAAACAGCCGCAATAAATAGAAAGCACTTATTTCATTTAGCAAACATTGTAATAATAAGTACTTCCTATGATGTGAAAGTGAAAACAACATTTTGTAAATTTGAACAGTCAATATTTGTTTTTACACACTAAATCGTCAAAACAGATATCAGCAAAAGAGCCATGATTTTTGTGAAGTTTCTGATAAAAGCGAACCGAGCTTGTTTCATCTTTGGGTGTGTATTTCGACGTTGATGCGGTCCTTTTGCGCAAAAAGCTGCATTACATGCATCCGGGAACGTGGATTAAACCCCGGTCGCCCTTGTCAAAAGCGATAACCGGTAGGTCGTTTGTTTCATCGTCCAACGGGTGTTGGAATAAAGTCTTGCGTTTCCGCGGTTCGCATCAAGGTGATTCTATTACACCGAGGTTCTGGGTTCGCTGTTGCGTTCACCCGCTCAACCGTTAGCTACTACTCGTCTTTCGCATGAATTGGTCAACCAAGTCGTACGGTAATACTTTTATTACGCCGAGATATACAAGAGAATGGGTTGTCTCAAGGAAAAATAGGGGAGGGGGCTCCTATATCTCGGACTTTCACCCGAAATACAAGTAACACGCCTTATAAAGGGTTGGCGATGGCCGTATGGTAGAACATCTGCACTTGATAAGTGTGTGCTACACATGCACTCAAACACTAGCACTACTAGTTTAGTTCTGCTAGGGCCTTTATGTTCAAGTTTAAAGATCAAGCTGTGATCCGAGTTCATTTCAGCACATTGCGCCAGTAGGCTTGGTTGTTAGTCAACAACACGGACATCTTAGGTTCTACCGAGGTTATCCGGTATGATCATCGCTGCACAGTCTTATGTCAAAATGGAATTTTTGTTAGTAAAACAACTAATTACACTTTGTAGTTTTGATTCAGTCAAAATATGTCCAACATTTCGATGAGTCCCAGGCGTGGATGCGTAGAGGAACACATCCCGATGCTACAAACACGTAGTTGTAGTTAAAAAGCGCTTAAAAGTGTCGTCAGTGGCAAGTTTATGAACAAATTAATAAACCAATATAACACTAAATATTATGTCAGAAGAGATATATTTTTTAAACATCAAAATAAATTACACTTCTATCGTCAATATGTTTGTTTACATAATAGAAACCGCCCAATATGATTCGCGCGCGATTGTCTGATGTATACAATGCGCGCGCAGTTGTCTGATATATACTATGCGCGCGCAGTTGTCTGATGTATACGATGCGCGCGAAATTGAATTATTTGTCTAATATACCCCTCAACAAAAGAATGTTTAGCTCCGCAGTCGTGGAAATAGGGTGTGCGCAGTTTTGGGTTAATAGCACGAATCGATATTTTTGTAGGATTCCGAATAATCCAATGCCTATATGGAAACTTCATCACATTGAAATCTTTTAAATAATGTTTCTTGCCTTTCATTTTCTTCAGCAAATGTTGACCTTGTATCGCCGTTAGTAAATACTGTTCCGCTGTGGAATTTCCTCACATCACAATAAAAGCAAGTTAGCTTCCAAAATATCGCAGTGTGGAGTACACATATATGAAATAAAACATAAACTATGCCTGCGGCCTGTAAATTGCTTTTCTATCCGGATATTTTCGGATGTATGCATAAACAGTTATTGGTATGTAACATTCTCTCCCAAAATCCCTTTCCACGGGAAATAAAGCACGGATAGACGTGTGTATTATGTGTGTATTCCGATGTTTTATGAGGCCATTCCGCGCCTGAGGCTGTGTTTTCGTGCGGCCCGGTGTGTGTCCCAGCTCTCCTCTCGAATTTATTTACTTTACGCACGAAAACTGGAACAAAGTGCGCAATTAAAGCTTCAAAGTCAAACAATAAAATTTGAACTGAAATGTTTCAATTACGGTGCTTAAAGTGGTAGTTCCTGGAGGTTGTAAAAATACTTAGACAAGGAGCGCCTTGATCAAATAGGTGATGAAGTGACCCCCGTCTTATAAAATATCGTTAATTAAAGTATATACGAGTGTGTTAAGTTTCAATCAATTTAAAAATATTTTATATTTTGACTCAATTGCATTAAAAGCTGCAGGAATTATAGACACCCTCGAGTCCGTTTCCTGAAAATACGCGGTACTCGGCGTGTTTTGAAAGATCCCGACTGACATTTTATTTTTAGATTTGTGACGCCACTGCCTTCGTGTGACATGAATTCCAATAAAGAATCACACAACCTACTTTTGGTAAAATGTTTATATCCTAGGATATATTCCGCGAGTATTCACGTGTATGCGATAAAAAAAATCAATGTAGCTGCTCAAATTGCGATCGAATTAATCATTGTCTGGATAGAGCGTTAGTGCAAAAACAGTTTATAACAATGTATTTAAATGAGCTCGTATCATCATGGATGTGATGAGGAAAACCACGTGTACGCTATAAGAAATTGAAGTTCATTCAAACACATATTTGTGAGAAAAAAAACTCCTAACAATACACTGTAATAAGTTTTCTTTTCTCTGTCAACGATTTGGTTGTATCTTATAAACGCTTAGGTAACAAGGACGTAATCGTGCAACTCAATTTGTGTTGTGTTGTTACCATGCCAATTATTATATTGCCGGCATAGGGTGCTTATTCTTTCTTAGAATAACAGTGTTGTGAGACAGGAAGGATCGTACGGTGTTTTATTGTCTGTGACGTTAAAACGTTCACATTATATGCTTCTTTTTAAAGGGCAAATTGCTTCATACAAACGCGTGGACCTTGGTTACGATCATAAGACGAGAGTTAGGAAAGATTTGGTTTTTATCCTACAACATAATATTTTCATAAATTTAAGCGCATGGTTAAGATATCACGAAACGGAAACAACTTAAGGGGGACATTACTAATTAAAATTGTTTCTAAACATTGAAATTCGTCGCACTATTTTATCATTATACGGACTCACGTTTGAAAAACAGTAAACAATAATTTTCATTTAAATTGCACAGCTATTTGTTAGATTTTTTATATTCATGATAGTGTGTATGGTAATGTTTTAATGAGGCGAACCGATAATATGTTCAATTTTACGCATCAGAGCGCTAATTCGTTGTTTATTGGCAGATAACAATGCATGGAATAGTATTTATTGAATGCAGTTTATGACAACTATTTCTAATCAAAATGCTGGTATTAGAACAGTTTATCGACTTTGTCGATGAAATGGTTAGTTCCATTGATTGTGCCGATTTAAATCTGGTTAAATGAACTAACGTGAAAATAGAACGCAATTATTTCATTTAGCAAAAGTTATAATTATAATAACACTCCATCAGTTGATAGTGAGAAAACTAATAAAACATTTTGAAGCGTTAGCGGTCAAAACTTGGATTTTATCCACTAAATCATTACAACCGATAAACTAAAGAAGAGTTATATTTAAAGTACAGTTTTTGAAAAAAAGCGAAATCGAGTTAATTTCATCATTGAACGGCTCTTCGACAAAGTTGTTCATACCCACGTTTCACATGTAGATTACAACGGGATAACAGGTTCGATCATCCGCTGGCCACTTACCTACTTCGTTTGCATCAGATATTGTACCAGGTGAAGAGTAATCAGCGCTTTATATGGGCAGTAAAATACACAGAATCATATCGAGGACGGGCGTCTCATGCAGATTGCACCATCACGCGTTATACAATTTTTAAACAAAGGGATAGGGAGGTCAAATCCGTATGGCAGAAACTCCTATTGCACTCGATAAAGTTATGCTCAAGTGCGGAAATACACTAGCAGTACGTCTATAGCTTTGATGGGATCTTTATATGGACGCGTTCATATCAATATGCAATCCGTGTTCATCCCACACATTGCACCGGTAGGTTTGGTTGGCGGTCAACATAACGGGCAGTCGAGACACTCCCACGATACTCCTGCCCCAAAACCTCCTACCCAATACTAGTCGCACATGACCATACCAAGATGGTAACTAAATTAGTAACAAAAAGCAACTAAAAGTCTTAGTGTTGATGCATTGATACAAAATCTGTACACACTATCTATGAGGCGTGGATGCAGGACACCCAACCTGGTGTCACAAAAAAACAGCATCAGTGCGAAAGGTGTTTACAAAACATCTTAGGATACCCATTACTCGTGGTGTCTCTACGATATTTTCCTTCTTTATAAAGTACCGGAAAGCGTAAATTTCATACAGATAAACATACACATTTCCCAATAACTGTACAAAAATCCCAATGGAAGGTTTCCCCAACCCCAAAACAATAAAATAAAATAAAATACAACATTAAGGTAGTTTTCCTATACAGATTGAACCAAAGTTTATTTGTAATTAGCAAATTTACAACATTTAGTGATCAATTTTAAAGTATCTGGGAGTAAACAATCAAATACACCAATTTCTAAATACATGTGTAAGGTATACACCAATTTCCAAATACATGTGTAAAGTATTCACGACGAGAATTTTCAGGGTTTTTCGCGCACTATTTTCCCAATTGGACTGGTACCGGTATTTTTCCCAATGGGCAAAAATATCGCCGACGAACAACTTAATAAACACGTAAGTTACATAAAAAACTATGATGTCAGCTGATATCTTTTTCAAGACATGAAAACAAAGCACACTTCGATCATCGATATGTTTGTTTACATAATGGCAAACTTCCAATACGATGCGCGCGAGGTTGTCTGGATTATTTGCTGCATGATTGCTATGTCCAATATACAAACAGTAAGTTATATAGCTCAGCAATCAATGTTGTCTGGTTTATTTGCTGCATGATTGCTATGTCCAATATAAAAACAGTTGGATATATAGCTCAGCAGTCAATGTTGTCTGGTTTATTTGCTGCATGATTGCAATGACCAATACACAAACAGTAAATTATATAGCTCAGCAATCAATGTTGTCTGCTTTATTTGCTGGATGATTGCTATGCCCAATATACAGACAGTAAGATAAATATTTAATTTAAATAGATTGTTTGTAATTTTTTTTCTATGAAATCAATCGATCATCTTGAATGACTTACTAAATACTTTTGAACAAATATTGTATGGGAGAAAATATTTTGTGTCTATTTGGTGTGTTGACCGATGCACAAATTGAGCACAAGCACATCGGCAAATGAAAGTTGCAAATGCCTCATTTAAAAAATCAGATCTATACAAACGAATTATATTATTTTATATAATATTATATTATATCATATAAAAGTATAGTTTTGAAATAAACACATACTGTTATGCTAGAGATTAAAATTGATGTACTGTTATCCAATGTATATAAAGCATAATTATCAAACTGAATACTGTTAAATATTTTTTCTAGCATTGTATCACCATAAGACAACATTGTTTCTGAAATGAAAAATCCGTGTATCACCGTGAGAAAACAGTGTTTCCGCAATGAAAATTCCTTGTATCACCGTTAGAAAACAATGTTTCCGCAATGAAAATTCCTTGTGTCACCGTTAGATAACAATGTTTCTTCAATAAAAAGTCCTTGTATCACCATTAGAAAACAATGTTTATGCAATGAAAATTCCTTGTATCACCGTTAAAAAACAATGTTTCCGCAACAAAAATTCATTGTATCAACGTTAGAACACAATGTAATTATAAGAAAATTACTTGCATCACCGTTAGAAACAATGTTTTCGCAATGAAAATTCCTTGTATCACCGTTTCAAAAAACCAATGTTTCCAAAATGAAAATTCCTCGTATCACCGTTAGAAAACAATGTTTTTGCAATGAAAATTACTTGTATCATCGTGAGAAAACAATGTTTGTTCAATGGAAATTCCATGTATCACCGTTACATAAACAAATATTACCACAATGAAAATGTATTTTATCACCGTTTAAAAACAGTAATTCTACAACTAAAACTTTTTTGAAAGTTTAGTCAGATATTAACATTTCCGAAGCTATGTTCTGTTTTCAAAATATAGTTTGCATTGCTTGATCATGTAATAATAACGGCTGGGATATTTACATCATTGCTGTGAATCTTCACGCAGAGTTGTCATCTCTCACATACAATATCTGCTATCACAAGAAAATCCTACCATATTTGGTAGGATTTTAGTTAATTGGTTTAATTATTATATTATGAAAAGTAGTATCATTTTCATTTACATTTTGAAAATAGTATATAAGTTTAGGTTCATAATAAAAAAATACATGAATTAAGAAAGTAAAAATAACAACGGTACAATTATTGTACCAAGTTGCTAGGCTATCTCCACTTGGTTGGTTATGAATGCAGGGATTTGATCCAGCTGTGATGGTTCCCGTCAAATCTCTGCGCGGAGATTACATTACTTTGTCAACGCTTAAAAAAGTACAAGAGCTTAGGTTTGTAAACGCCCCCGTTAAGTATGATGCCCTGACTCTCGATGGAAAACGTATCATGGACATCTGACACGGGCCTGTGTGTTTCAAGTTAAACAAGGATTTACAAATGGTACAATATAGCAATATTGAAATCTATTGTAAAAGAAATATTTAAGATTGACTGCAAATGAGTAAATTGTTCATAGCGCCAAAATGATATTGTATATTGTGTTATGGGTGTGTGACTGAATAAGTCTTCAAGACTCCCTTCATGTATGTCATTAAAAGGGCAAACTAGTGTGTTGTTAATTATGTTAGACCACTTACCGTTTTGTATTTGTTTTTACAAAGTTCGTCATGTCTACGTATTATTCTCCTGTCAATGTTCACGCTCGAAGCTACGGCCTATGTTTAACTAGCCGTGGTGAAGCCACAAAATGAGTTCGGTATTACGGTAGTATAGACCAGACGACGTGGGCTTTGGAATTAGTCGTCAGAAATATATGTTCCAAATTCATTAATAATAAACGACCACCGGAAAAAAAAATTAGAAACCAAAAAGTCGCAAACTCAAGTACCTTTTTTCTTGAAGATTTGTTTCTTTGAGATAAAACATGCCATACAAGTCTTATTATTTTATTAATAATTTATTATGTTTTATAACATAATGCTTTTTTTTATGAAATTTATTAGCAAAGTTTTTCTTTCCATGGGCTTTTTGCCTTTTACTTGAGGATTCTTGTTTTTTCAAAGGGATTTTTTTCCAGCTGATTTACAGGGAAAAACCATGAGATTTTCGAAAAACAAAATACGTATGTTTATGCTAAGTTATCGATTTGAAGCACTGTACAAGCATTTGTCTTGATTTTTGTTCAATTTTCTTTGATAAAAATACCGTACAAATATCATGTTGTATCGTGTAATCCATAAATATTTTAGTCACTGTTTGTAGTGTGTTTTGTTATTGTTCTTTTCTTTGTAGTTTTGCAAGTGTAAATGCATTTGTGCGTGAGTGTGAATGTTGTTGTTTGCCTCTTTAGGGGGAATTTCCTCCTACATCTGTAATCATTATGTCAGAAGTAGTAAGGAAATCGAATCGTGATATAGTTGTGTCTTTATTTTTTTTGAACATTTCTATTGACTCATCATCATTTCATATTTTTTCAGTTACATGTTCTATTATTTTGAAAGACGTACATAATAAACGAATAAAAGTGTTATAAATAATCAACACACATTTCCTGCACAACTCAGAGACATGTTCAATTTTACGCATCACAACCCAAATTCATTGTTTATTGACCCACAACAATGACTGCTACACTATTTTTTGACTGCAGTGTATGGCAAAGATTTCGATTTAACATGCTAATCATAGATCAGTGTATAGACTTAGTGGTTCATTCCATCGATTGTGCCTATTTAAAGCTGGTTAATCAAACAGACGCAATAAATAGAAAGCACTTATTTCATTTAGCAAACATTGTAATAATAATTACTTCCCATGATGTGAAAGTGAAAACAACATTTTGTAAATTTGAACAGTCAATATTTGTTTTTACACACTAAATCGTCAAAACAGATATCCGCAAAAGAGCCATGATTTTTGTGAAGTTTCTGTTAAAAGCGAACCGAGCTTGTTTCATCTTTGGGTGTGTATTTCGACGTTGATGCGTTCCTTTTGCGCATAAAGCTGCATCACATGCATCCGGGAACGTGGATTAAACCCGGGTCGCCCTTGTCAAAAGCGATAACCGGTAGGTCGTTTGTTTCATCGTCCAACGGGTGTTTGAATAAAGTCTTGCGTTTCCGCGGTTCGCATCAATGTGATTCTGTTACACCGAGGTTCTGGGTTCGCTGTTGCGTTCACCCGCTCAACCGTTAGCTACTACTCGTCTTTCGCATGAATTGGTCAACCAAGACGTACAGTAATACTTTTATTACGCCGGGATATACTAGACCATGGGTTGTCTCAAGGAAAAATAGGGGAGGGGGCTCCTATATCTCGGACTTTCACCCGAAATACAAGTAACACGCCTTATAAAGGGTTGCCGATGGCCGTATGGTAGAACATCTGCACTTGATAAGTGTGTGCTACACATGCACTCAAACACTAGCACTACTAGTTTAGCTCTGCTATGGCCTTACTATTGAAGTTAAAAGATCAAGCAGCGATCCGAGTTCATTTCAGCACATTGCGCCAGTAGGCTTGGTTGTCAGTCAACAACACGGACATCTTAGGTTCTACCGAGGTTATCCGGTATGATCATCGCTGCACAGTCTTATGTCAAAATGGAAGTTTTGTTAGTAAAACAACTAACTACACTTTGTAGTTTTGATTCAGTCAAAGTATGTCCACCATTTCGATGAGTCCCAGGCGTGGATGCGTAGAGAAACACATCCCGATGCTACAAACACGTAGTTGTAGTTAAAAAGCGCTAAAAAAGTGTCGTCAGTGGCAAGTTTATGAACAACTTAATAAACCGTCATAACACTTAATATTATGTCAGAAGAGATATATTTTTCAAACATCAAAATAGATAACACTTCTATCGTCAATATGTTTGTTTACATATTTGAAAACGCCCATTATGATTCGCGCGCGATTTTCTGATGTATACAATGCGCGCGCAGTTGTCTGATATATACTATGCGCGCGCAGTTGTCTGATGTATACGATGCGCGCGAAATTGAATTATGTGTCTAATAAACCCCTCAACAAAAGATTGTTTAGCTCCGCAGACGTGGAAATAGGGTATGCGCAGTTTTGGGTTAATAGCACGAATCGATATTTTGTGCAGGATTCTGAATAATCCAATTCCTATATGGAAACTTCATCACATTGAAATCTTTCAAATAATGTTTCTTGCCTTTCTTTTTCTTCAGCAAATGTTGACCTTGTATCGCCGTTAGTAAATACTGTTCCGCTGTGGAATTTCCTCACACCACAATAAAACCAAGTTAGCATCCAAAATATTGCAGTGTGGAGTACACATATATGAAATAAAACATAAACTATGTCTGCGGCCCGTAAATTGCTTTTCTATCCGGATATTTTCGGATGTATGCATAAACAGTTATTGGTATGTAAGCTTCTCTCCCAAAATCCCTTCCCACGGGAAATGAAGCACGGATGGATGTGCGTATTATGTGTGCATTCCGATGATTTATGAGGCCATTCCGCGCCTGAGGCTGCGTTTTCGTGCGGGCCCGGTGTGTGTCCCAGCACTCATGTCGAATTAATTTACTATACGCACGAAAATTGGAACGAAGTGAGCAATTTAAGCTTCAAAGTCAAACAATAAAATTTGAACTGAAATGTTTCAATTACGGTGCTTAAAGTGGTAGTTCCTGGAGGTTGTAAATACTTGGACAAGGGAGCGCCTTGATCAAATAGATGATGAAGTGACCCCATCTTATAAAATATCGTTAATTAAAGTAAATATGAGTGTGTTAAGTTTCAATCTATTGAAAAATATTATATATTTCGACTCAATTGCATTAAAAGCTGCAGGAATTATAGACACCCTCGAGTCCGTTTCCTGAAAAGACTCGGTACTTGGCGTGTTTGGAAAGATCCCGACTGACATTTTATTTTTAGAGTTGTGACGTCATTGGCTTCGTGTGACATCAATAACAATACAAAATCACACACCTTACTTTTGGAAAAATGTTGATACCCTAGGATATATTCCGCGAAGACTCACACATATGCGGTATTAACCATTAATGAAGCTCGTCAAATTGCGATGGAATTATCATTGTCTAAAAAGAACGTTACTGGCAAAACAGTTTATAACAATGTCTTTAAATGAACACGTATCGTCATGAATTTGTTGAAGAAAACCACATGTACGGTATCAGAAATTAAAACTAATTTTTCTGAAAAAAAAATCCTCATACACTGTAATTAGTTTTCTTTTATCGCAAATAACCTTTTCTACGATATCAACGTTTTTGATTTTATCTTGCAAACGCTTAAGTTACAAGGACGGAATTGAGCAACTCAAATTTTGTTTTGTAGTTACCATTCCAATTATGATATTGCCGGAATAAGGTGTTTTTTTGTTGTAAGTAAAACAGTGTTGTGCGACAGGTAGGATCTGACGGTGTTTATTGTCTGTGACACTAAAACGTTCATATAAAAGGCTTCGTTGTTTAGACAAATTGCTATATGGAAATTTGGGCCTGGTAAAAGATTTTACGACGAGAATAAGTAAGGAAGGATTTGGTTTTTATCCTTAAACTTAATATTTTCATAAATTGGGGCATATGGTCAAGATATCACGCAAAGGACACAATTTTCTGATGAAAAGTAAACATTAAGATTGTTTCTAAACATTGAAATTCGTCACACTATTTGTAAATTATTCGGAGTGACGTTTGAAACACAGTTAACAATAATTTTCATTTACATTGCAGAGCTATTTGTTAGATCTATTATAGTCAGTGATATCGTGTTTGGTAATGTTTAAATGACCCGAAACGATAATATGTTCAATTTTACGCATCAGAACGTTAATTCCTTGTTTATTGACATATACAATTGAATGGAATAGTATTTATTGAATGCAGTTTATGGCAAATATTTTGAATCGAAATGCTGGTATTAGAACAGTTTTCCAACATTGTCAATGAAATATTTAGTTCCATTGATCGTGCCTATTTAAATCTGGTTAAATGAACTAACGCGAGAATAGAAAGCAATTATTTTATTTAGCAAACCATATAATTATAATTACACTCCATCAGTTGAAAGTGAGAAAGCTAATAAAACATTTTTAAGCATTAGACCTCTAAACTTGGTTTTGACAGACTTAATCATTAACACCGATATACTCAAGGAGGTCATGCTTAACGAACAGTTTTTGATAAAGAGCGAAACCGAGCTAATGTCATAATTGAACGGCTGTTCAATTAAGTCGTACTGACCTACTAACACGTCGTGCACATCAGATGTTTACCAGGTGTAGAGTTATCGGCGCTTAACACGGGCAGTAAAATACACAGAATCGTATCGAGTACGGGCAGCTTGCACCATCACTCGTTATACAATTTTTTAACAAATGCATGGAGGGGGGGGCATAGCCGTATGGCAGAAACTCAAATTGCACTTGATGATGTTATGCTACACATACGCACAATCGCTCGCACTAAGACTATGTTTTTGTTGGGATCTTTATATGAACGCGTCCATATATCAATATCAATATGCATTACGTGTTCATCCCGCACATTGTACCGGTAGGTTTGGTTGGCGGTCAACATAACGGACAGCCAGACTCCCCCACGGTCCACACTATCTATGAGGCGCCAAACCCGTTGCCACAAGCAAACAGCTGCAACGCGAAATGGTTTTACAAAACAACTTAACAAAAACATCACTAACGGTGTATCTAATGGTGCCTATACGAAAAACCTTATAAACACTTAAGTAACATACAAAACTATGATGTCAGCTGATATATTTTTCCAGACATGAAAACAAAGTACACTTCGATCATCAATTATGTTTGTTTACATAACAAAGTACACTTCGATCATCGATATGTTTGTTTACATAAAACAGTACACTTCGATCATCGATATGTTTGTTTACATAACAAAGTACACTTCGATCATCAATATGTTTGTTTACATAATGGCAAACGTCCAATACGATGCGCGCGAGATTGTCTGGTTTATTTGCTGCATGATTTCTATGTCCAATATACAAACAGTAAGTTATATAGCTCAGCAGTCAATGTTGTCTGGTTTATGTCCAATATACAAACAGTAAGTTATATAGCTCAGCAGTCAATGTTGTCTGGTTTATATGCTTCATGATTGCTATGTCCAATATACAAACAGTAAGTTATATAGCTAAGCAGTCAATGTTGTCTGGTTTATTTGCTTCATGATTGCTATGTCCAATATACAAACAGTAAGTTATATAGCTCAGCAGTCAATGTTGTCTGGTTTATTTGCTTCATGATTGCTATGTCCAATATACAAACAGTAAGTTATATAGCTCAGCAGTCAATGTTGTCTGGTTTAGTTGCTTCATGATTGCTATGTCCAATATACGAACAGTAAGTTATATAGCTCAGCAGTCAATGTTGTCTGGTTTATTTGCTGCATGATTGCTTTGTCCAATATACAATTAGTAAGTTATATCGATCATCTTGTATGACTAACTGAATACTTTTGAATACATTTTGTACGGTAGAACATATTTTATGTCTATTTTGCGTGTTGACCGATGCACGAATTAAACACAAACACATCGGCGAATGAACGTTGCGAATGCCAAATAAAAAAGCAGATCTATACAAACGAATTAAATTATATAATATTATGCAAAAGTATATTTTTGAAAAAAAACACATAATGTTATGCTAGAGATTAAAATTGATGTACAGTTATCCAATGTATATAGGGCATCATTATCAAACTGAATACTGTTGAATATTTTTTTCTTCAATTGTATCACCGTTGGAAAACAATGTTTCCGCAATGACAATTCCTTGTATCACCGTTATTAAACAATGGTTTTGCAATGAAAATTACTTGTATCGCCGTTAGAAAACAGTGTTTTCGCAATGAAAATTCCTTGTATCACAGTTACAAAAACCAATGTTTCCGCAATTAAAATTCCTTGTATCACCGTTAGAAAACAATGTTTTTGAAATGAAAATTACTTGTAACACCGTTAACAAAAATGTTTCCGCAATGAAAATTCCTTGCATCACCGTTACAAAAACCAATGTTTCCGCAATGAAAATTTCTTTTATCACAGTTAGAAAACGGTGTTTCCGCAATTAAAATTCCTCCGCAAGTGTAGTCAGATGTTAACATTTCCGAAAATAAGCCATGTTTGCATAGCTTGATCATGTAATGACATGCGGCAGGGATGTTTTCATCATTACTTTAAATCTCCACGCAGAGTTGTCGCTCCTTGCTCTCACATACAATCTCTGCAATCACAAGAAAATTCTACCAGATTTGGTAGGGTTTTACTTTTATTGGTTTAAGTATTATATTATGAAAAGTAGTATCATTTTCTTTTACATTTTGAAAATGGTGTATAGTTTAAGGTTCATAATAAAAAAAAACTAAATTAAAAAAGTAAAATTAACAACGGTACAATTATTGTATCACGTGGTTAGACTAGCTTCACGTGTTTGGTTATGAAGGCAAGAATTTGCTCCAGCTATGATGGTTCCCGTCAAATCACTGCGCGGAGGTTACATTACTTTGTCAACGCTTAAAATAGTACATGAGCTTAGGTTTGTAAACGCCCCTGTTCGCATCATGCCTTCCCTCTCGATAGAAAACATATCATGGACATCTGACACGGGCCTGTGTGTTTCAAGTGAAACAAGGCTTTAAAAATGGTACGATAAAGCAATATTGAAACATATTGTAAAAGAACTATTTTAGATTGACTGCAAATGAGTAAATTTTTCATAGCGCCAAAATGATATTGGATATTGTGTTATGGGTGCGTGACTGACTAAATCTTCAAGACTCCCTTTAAGTATATCATTTTTTAGAGGGAAAAAAATGTGTGGTTTAATAATGTTAGACCACTTACCTTTTTGTATTTGTTTTTTCAAAGTTCGCCATGTTTACGTATCATTCTCTTGTCAATGTTCATGCTCGAAGCTACGGCCTATGTTTAACTAGTTGTTGCGAAGCAATCAAAATGAGTTCGGTATAACGGCATTATGGGCTAGAAGACGTGAAGTTTGTCTTCCCATGGGCTTTTTGCATTTTCCTGTTGGATTTTTATTTTTCCCATGGGATTTTTGTTTTCCCCTTGGTATTTTTTCCAGCTTATTTTCGGGGAAAATCCAATGCGATTTTCGAAAAAAGGGTTGTTTATGCTTAGTTATCGATTTTAAGCACTGTAAAAGCATTTGTGCCCATTTTTGTTCAATTTTCTTTGATAAAAAACTACCGTACTAAATACTGTGTAATACCGTGTAATCCATACATATTTTTTGTCAGTTTTTCTAGTGTGTTTTGTTGTTGTAAGACAGACACAAAAAGGAAAGCATGTGCATTTTAAAGTTTAAGTTGCTATTGTTTATATAACTTCTGTTCTTATCGCGTGAGTGAGGACGATGACTCCGCTCGCCTGAATGGCTCCGACTATGAGAATGGTGTCGATGGTTGTTGTGAATGGCTCCGACTATGAGAATGGTGTCGATGGTTGTTCTGAATGTTAGGGGTTAAAGAATATTACTTCTTCTACTGCTGATACTTCTGTGGCTGCTGCTACTACTTCTGCTGCTGCTACTACTTCTATTTCTACTGCTTCTAATAATACTAAAACTGATGCTACTTTTAATGCTGCTGCTACATTTACTTCCGCTTAAATTACAACCACTACTGCTACTTCTACTACTTCTACTTCCCCTACGTTTACACTTGCTGCTACTACTTCTAATAGTACTTATTTTACTGCTGATACTTCTGCGGCTGCTGCTGCTACTACATCTGCTGCTGCTACTACTACTACTTCTGCTACTTCTAATTATACTAAAACTTTAAATGCTGCTGCTACATGTACTTCCGCTAAAATTACAACCCCTACTGCTACTGATGCTTCTATTTATATAACGAATACTACCTCTGATTCTACTGCTGCTGCTCTGTCTTCTACTCCTGCTACTTATACTATTACTTTTTTTTCTAATTCTATTACTATTACTGCTACCTCTTTAGCTGCTGCTTATGCTGATGGTGATGCTAGCTATTATAATACTACTTCAATTACTTTCTTCGTCTGTTTATGTTCCTTCTTTTTCTTCTTCTTCTTCTTCTTCTCCTTCTGCAGTTCTACAACGACTACGTTTACTTCTATTAAGGGATATAGAATATGACAGCTTTTTAAGAAGTAAGAGCAATTCGCTACGTCATTGGAAATCACCGACAAAACATATATAAACTCACTTTCGATTTCACGTTAGACATCAGCGCAATGTGATAAACAAATCGGAACGTGCAGGTACTGATATGTAGTATTAGTATTATTCTATTACACAATGTTTATTTAGCATTATTTTTTTCTTCAAGGAAAAAATTAGTTTTACTATGAGTGTTTAAATTATTCATTCTATTTTATCATTTTCATTTATCATTTGATCATTAATTTTGAACATTTGAATACAACATTGAGCATAACAGTCATCATCATCATCATCATCATCATCATCATCATCATCATCATCATCATCATCATCATCATCATCATCATCATCATCATCATCATCATCATCATCATCATCATCATCATCATCATCATCATCATCATCATCATCATCATCATCATCATCATCATCATCATCATCATCATCATCATCATCGTCGTCTTCGTCGTCTTCGTCGTCGTCCTCCTCGTCCTCCTCCTCCTCCTCATCATCATCATAATAATAATCATCATCATCATCACCATCATCAACAAAAGCAACATCATCATCATCATCACCACTACCACCACCACCACCACCATCATCATCATCCTCATCATCATCATCACCACCACAACCACAACCATCATCATCATCATCATTAACAACATCATCGTGTCTCTATAATTCAAAGATATTAATGTTTGTAGAATCAATTTGGTCTTTCACTTGTGATCAACGGAAGTAACCACTGGTGAGGAGCGTCAAGCAGATCTTGAAATCGGTAGGGCATACTCTGTGCAGGAGAGATAGCTAAGTATTGCTTCTAAGCGTATACTTGTTTATACATTCAATTACAAACATAGTGTACATTAAAAGTAAGCCAGAAACACTTTGCAACAATATCACATAATTGTTTGCAATAATGCCCGTTTCGTCTTCATTGAATGTTTCTTTCCGTTATTATACAAACAGTACTAATCGTGACCGGAAATCACAAGTTAGACTCATTTTGTCCGCCAAAGAAATGCTTTATAGAAAATCTTACTTGGGCAAATGATTTAGTAACAATTTAATTGTTGATTGTTCTGTCTTTCAAGTAGTTGGATTGAACAATATATCAACTAATTGGATTCATTTGTACATGTATACATGTTTTGTCATCTATGAAATACAAGGTTCAAGATTTTTTTAACAAAACAGAAAATGCAGAGGAAGTAATGTACACTATCAAATGTAAAAAGCATAAGACATGACAAAAGATGAAACGCAAACTAAATGGTATAAATCAAATAGTAAATATCATTTAGAAATATTTAACTATAAGATATATTTGTTCACATGGAAATAAAAATATTTAAACCTGATTAAGCTGATTCAAATTTGATTATGTGTTTTATTTCTCATGATTTTAACAAACCTAACAATTAGACGGAACAAAATGTAAGTCGATAAAAGCTTATCCGAGGTAGTAGTGCAAGCTTAAGCAAATGTTTCCTTACAAAAGTTGTATAAATCTGCATCCGCATCTTCGCAAAATTGCACTTAAGTATGTTAACTGTGAACATAAACTAATGTTGTATATTTTTCACATATAATAACACCACAAAGTATAGATTGCCTTCTCTCTTTTTTATATTCATGATGGGTTTCACATTGTCAAAATGATTGCTTCTTTCATTGAATATCCCAAACGTGCCAGCGCTATGAATAATAACATCACATTAGAATGGCCTTATAAATCAGCAACTATCATTCATTACAGCTGTAAAATCGCTACAAAAGTTATATGATACTACATTTTAAAAATTACAATTGATGACATACATTCGTCTGCCGTTATGGTCACTCGGTACATTGAATAGTTAAAAATTTGAATGTCAGCTAAGAATGTCTTGACAAAGTTATATTTTACATATGATTATGCTTTTAATGTTTCGCTCTCAGTCAAATACATTCATGTGCACACTAATGATATGTTAAGAGTAATGATGGTTTGTAGATATGATCTCAACCAAGCGATATATTGGTCTCGTGTTATAACACTCTAATATAGGGATATAACAGTTCTGTACCCTCTATGTATCCCTCTAAATATCTTCTCCAAGGACATCAAAATGCTTTCAAATTTGAATATGCATGTTTTTAATAAACTTAATAAGGTATATATGTGTACATCTATTTCAATACTTCTGTTCGTTATGGACAAATATCAGATTATGGAACAAATAATTCATTTAAGGTGCTCCCTAGATAGCGTGTGAGATAATGCCAAAAAGGGTAAAGTATGTTCCATCATGATCATCATCATCATCTTATCATCATCATCTTATCATCATCATCATCATCATCATCATCATCATCATCATCATCATCATCATCATCATCATCATCATCATCATCATCATCATCATCATCATCATCATCATCATCATCATCATCATCATCATCATCATCATCATCATCATCATCATCATCATCATCATCATCATCATCATAATAATAATCATCATCATCAACAACACCATCATCATCATCATCATCATCATCATCATCATCATCATCATCATCGTCATCGTCATCGTCATCGTCATCATTATCATCGTATAGAATGCATATATATTGTGCATTATGCATATGCCAGTTATTGTGCTTCACAAAATGTAAGCGTAGAATTGAAAAAATATTGTTCTGAACAATATTGTTCCTTACTTCATTGTGGTATTGTGACCAATTTAAAAAATATTTTAACAACGTTATCTCTGATTGCACTACAATAATAATGAATTCTTGATATGTGAAGGTTGACGAAGTGCATGTAACTGTACGCAAGACGTAGAAATATCCATAAAATGTCAGCCTCTCCAGGGGAATAAGGATACAATAGCAAAGTATGTGTTTGTTTTTTACACGAATCGATGCAATGATGCATATGTATAATAGATAAAAAATCTTAGATAAAGAAAATAACAATTGATTATCCTGCAACAATTGAAAGGAGCCAATACATTTGAAACAGTCCCGTAGGTTTGAATAAATTGTTAGTAAGCAGTAAAGTACATTCACTCTAATGCGCGATAACACATATATGATATTTGAGTCATTGTGTTCCTATAATGTAGTGCAAATAAAACCGTAAGTGTGGAAACTTTATAATATCTTGATTGAGGAAGATATATACGTTTGTTAAATCTGCTTTTAATTTGCGGTTATTAAAACACCTATTAATAACTGTGATATCATTGTGAAATGTTAAGATTTTCGTAACGAAGACATGAACAGCGTATTATATTTAATAAGACAATGTTGATTCGATTGTGTTAGAATAAAAATGATTACGCGAACGGCGTACAGTATTGCTTAAAAAGGCAATTTTGTATCGTGCAAATAAGTGTTAAATACTCACTACTTCTTTCTCAGAGGAACACATATCGAAACAATAAACCATGCTTATAGGTCAGTTATTACTAAAATACCTAAATTGAACTATACCAAAGATTTTCTTTGGTAGATTATTGATACACAAGCAGAACACTTAAATACGTAATCAGTGTACAGCCAACCATTCTTAAAAATATGATAGTTATACTTGTAAGTTTTTCACAGTCTGGATAAAATAAGTATAACAGACTATTCGTTTACGGCCCAAAAGAATGTACAAAACTTTGATTTAATCAATTAAGTGATAGACGAGCTATTAGATCTGTAATGTTTATAAAATCGCTATTAAACTGTATTTCGGATTGTATACAATATGCCTATTATCTTACTTTGAGTTATCAAGAAACATGTTTTCTATAATGACAGACTATTTGTGTCAGAAAATCGTACTTGAGTTTGCTTCATCAAAACGGTTGAGCAATATGGTGGGTGGGGATGGATCAAAACTTGAAACAAACATTCATGTATATCATTTACGTGTTTTATATAAAGTTTATATTGAACATTATGGATACATACAAACAGTATCAGGCAGAAATATTGACATATAGGTAGACTTACAGACGAAATAACGGACTAACGTAAGGACTAACGTAAAGATGAAAGAGCAACCAACCGACTGACAAACACAAATTGTCGACAATACCAACATGCCTAGTAAGACAGATACGATACACACGTATATACATAATCAACGGACGGCAGACAGACAGGCAGTCGAGCGGAAGGACGGGCTGTCGGGTATCGTTCGAGCGCGCGGACGGTCTATAAAGGGCCGGCAGGCGATCATTCGTGCGACCGAACAGACTGACTGCCATATAGGCATATTTTCAAGACATAAGGGGTGACAGACAGACAGCGTTTCAGACTGGCGGATACACAAGCCGACGGAAAGGCGCACTGACGTATGGACGGTTGGACTTTATGAATGTATCAGTTCTCGTGTACATGTTAACCGGCTTTACATATTTTACGTACACGACTTCACAATATGTTATATACAATACTAGTATTAGGAATGCACATGGTTTCACAATACATACCATGCGTTTTTCATTCAAATCTATCAAATAAGATGAACTAGTAAAGTGTTATTTAGAACAAATAAAACAATACTTGTTTATTTCAAATGAATGACATAAACATTTGGAGTAGTCATATATTAATAATAGTTAGAATATTTACTTAGTAATATGATAATCAAATATATAAAATAATAACCACTGATCAAAAGTGAAATTATAAAGAGAACAATGTTTAATTTTTATGTACAGAGTCATATGATGCTATTGGTTAGTCAAGTATTTGCTCTAGACAACACTAACGTGCACTTGAAGAATTCAGATTTTGAATAGAACAGCCGTCTAAAATCTTCCGTATTAAGAAGAACACTCACAACTCGTATCCATTGTTCAGGCTTGTCTCTGAATTGTAACACTTGAACACAATCTACAAAACTCCCTTCATCAATACGTAAATGATAAATGTAGGAAATGTTTTCCACTACTTGAATTTATCCGACAAGTTAAAGAAATATTTTAAGAGGAGACGGAAAAATTCTAGTACACGATCACACTAATATGGTATTCTACTGTAAACGTATAGAAATTCGTCGGTATGAAATTTCGTGGTTTAATGAAAAACAACTAATTCGTTGACACGTAATTTCGTGGATTTCAAATAAAAAACAACTAATTTTTTGATACGTAATTTTGTGGTTTTCAAATTTTCGGGGATGACTGACCGTCATAATAATAAAACTTTTATTAAAACAAGCAGAGTAATAACGAAGCATGATATGATAATCTGTGTTGACAGCAATACTTGAGGTTAATGTGCACTGAAGAATGAAAGTGTTGCCTAAAGTTGTCGATAAGAGCGATAAAGCGGTGCACTTGTGGGTCCCCACTCGCTAATTGCCATCAATGTTGTTTTGACAATATTTGCAATTCTCAGCGGAATCGGTCCCATAATAGTAACAATTGAGTAATACTAGTACATGGTTCATCTTCCGTTACATGATTTCTTGAAGACATACATTTTGGTATTCCTTTGCACAAGCCTTATTTGTTCACAATGTCGAATCATTTATACTGTCTTTTTATGATACTACCCGTCCAAAAAGCTTTTATATGGAAATGGCGTGTTATCTCACTTATCACAAGTCTGCATTGATATGTTACATGAACGTGAATATCGTTCGCACGATTCTCTAAAGTCATACCTAGCCGTCTCCATTTGCAAACGCATGCCATTCACGTACATTTGTTGTTATCTCCTGTTTCAGGAGTATGCGAGCACGACGCCGACAATTGTGCTGATTTAAAAGAGATCGTTTGCCCAAACCCGGCCTTGAACACGAAATGTGCAAAGACTTGCGGGCTATGTTCAGGTAAAAATGTGTGCGGTCCGTTTCGGGGTTTTACACAACATTTGAAGGGACTTTTTCGTGTAAAAGGGCCACACATGGGGTCAATTTTAAAATTATCTGAATTTGACCAAACACATGGCAAAGAATAACGGATACTACTTTGCATACTGTAAACGTATAGAAATTCGTCGATATGAAATTTCGTGGTTTAATAAAAAAAACAACTAATTCGTTGACACGTAATTTCTTGGATTTCAAATAAAAAATAACTAATTCATTGATACGTAATTCATGGATTTAAAATTTTCGGGGAAGACTGACCGTCATAATAATTAAACATTTATTAAAACAACCAGAGTTATAACGAAGCATAATCTGCTTATCTGTGTTGACAGCAAGACTTGAGGTTAATGTGCACTGAAGCAAGAAAGTGTTGCCGATAATTGTCTATAAGAGCGATATAGCGGCGCACTTGTGGGTCCCCGCTCGCTAATTGCCACCAATGTTGTTTTGACAATATTTGCAATTCTCAGCGTAACAATTGAGTAATAAGGTCCCCTAAATACACGTGTGATAACCTTTATGTCTCTTTTGACTTTAGTTGGCACGAATTGACATATGTGATCAATCTGCAAATTAAATTTGATGACGCCACGTAAAAGAGAACAATCGTTGATGTACAGTTTAAATACCGTGCTTGATTTAAAAAGTATTATTACCATTTTCAATTCGGAAATATTTTAATTAGTCAAGATATAGTGTAATTTGATCTACTGAAGTGAAGTACTTTTTACAAAAAGCAAATATCTCGGATAACCGAAAACAAAATAAAATGTCGGAAATGACATTCGGAAATGACCGATTTCGGATTAAAAATGTATAAATAATCGTTGGTACTTGAATTCGTGGTTTAGCTCACCAACGAAATCCACGAAAATTCGTACCACACGAAATTTAATGGTTTTACAGCTATTTAACCTACAATATGTATAAACAAAACGTTGGTGAAAGAAGGAAAATATTATGGTTTATTTTTTTAAAGAAATAGCCAAAACAGATTAAATTAACTGAATCCAAGCTTGCGTAGTACTATCAAAATTGTTTGTGATCTTTCCCCCGTACGGCACGTATTTACAAATCGAGAGAAAAAAGTAGTTTCATAATATCTTAAAGCGATAGGAACAAAAGTGAGCATCCACCAAAATAATTGACTATAAACCCTTTCGAAGACGTCAACACATGAGTTTAAGTTCATATCAGAAATTTAAAACACAAAAAAACAATATAATGATATTTTCCATAATGCAAATGCGAGTTATTGGTCTAAGTACCGTGTAAGCTGAGAAATGAAAATATATTGCTCTGTAAAATATGTCTCTGTATTTCGTTGTCGTATGTGACTTATTAAAAAACTATATAAACACCGTAATTGTATCTCTGATCGCAAGGCAATAATTCTTATTATTAATACGTTCAGGTTGCACAAGTTAGAAGAAGAACTTATTGCTGTAAGAAAAACGTGGAAAGGTCCAAAGGAAAATTTCTGCCTCGCCTCGGGAATTTGGGTCCAAGAACAGGGTTTATGCTGCTTTTTTGTTTCCACGAATGGTTGCAATCATCTGTATAAATCATCATATATCAGACAATTTTCTACGTTTGTTAAATATGCTTAAAATTTGCGACAGAACATTATTTGAACTGTACGTATCAATACTTGTGATTAATTTACAAATATTATGATTTTCTGTCGCCACTGAAAAGTAAAATAGAAAGAGAGTGTTATGTTACTTAGAACAGTGTTTATAAGATTGTGTTAAATTTAAATGATTCAGAGTTAAGTGTATAGAATTGATATAATACGGAACTGTTTGTTGATTCGATAAGTAGGAAATGCTCATCACATCCTTCTTATCGCAACACCAAACTGTTGATAAATCAGTCAAAATCATGATCGTTCAGTAAATTCTTAGAAAAAACAAATCATACCCAATATTTTATTTGGTATGTTATTGATACACAAGCGGAACACTTTAATACTTTATCAATCTGCATCATATATATATATTCTGCGACATTTATACCTACTACTTTTGCATGGTCTGAATAGGATAAACATTAGTCAATGTTCGTTTGCAGCCAAAAGCAGGCATATAATTTACAATTACATTTTGTTAAAACCCATATTAAGCCGCTTATACACACTAATTTGGATTGTATACATGAGTTTTTAGTGTCTTCATTTGAGTAATCAAGGTACAATGCTTTCCAATAGGTGGACACAAATAGAGTCAGAAAATCGTGTTTTGGGTTGGCTACGTCAAAGCGGCCGTGCAACAGAAGGGGTCAAAACTTTGAAACAAACATGCAGGTATAACACTCAAGTTTGTGTTAATAGATTTTTAATCCAGACGGGCGGGCAGGCAATTATTCGGTTGAACGAACAGACAGACTGAAGTACATATACGCAAAAAGACACGACACACGCACTGACAGATATACTGTCACGGACAGGTGCGGATGGTGGAGCAAACCAACTGACAAACAGGAAGTACAGGCAAACAAATTAACATTCTATCACATGTTCAGTTTTAAAAAGGAAAAAAAACACATCCTCAGCTTGACGGAAATTGAGTTTTATAAATACTGACAAAGTTACGATTAAACGGTTTTCAATCTATAGTATGCGTATTCTGTTAGAAATATATATATGTGCTCATTTATGTTCTCGTGAGAGAGCGAGAGAAAGAGAGAGAGAGAAAGAGAGAAGAGAGAGAGAGGGAGAGAGATAGAGAGAGATAGAGAGCGAGAGATAGGAGAGCAGATGAGATTATAGAGAGAGCAGATAAGCGTGATCCGAGATGATAGAGAGACTAGAGCGATATAGAATAGACTCGAGAGAGAGAGAGAAAATACTTTAAACATATAATAACAAATACTTAAGAATACGCATGGATTCATAGATTTGCATCCACTGAGTGTTTGATACAATATTATACAATATTTATACAAGATTATTACACTAGGTGCTCTGGTAAAGAGTAACATTTATGAATGTTTGTGTTAATATAACCCACATGTCTATCAATCATATTTTAAAATTGAATATTTAGAATATGTATTTACCAACATGATAATGATAAATAAAAAATAATAACCACTAATCAAAGTGAATTATAACATATTTCTAGAATCCAGAGCACTTTACAGCCATGTCTATCTGGTTGTCGAAAGTACTTGATGACATTGGGGCCGGTAAGGAAACAGTAATGGAGCGGAAAAAAACGTTTTTGGAGAGAGAATGCATGGCAACGTTATTTCAAACAGTGTGTGGTTCGACAGCTCAATATTTCCATGTCGGGAGTCAATCGGAAGGGACCACCATTCCTGGTCTCCAGTCTGATATTGATGTCCTAATTAGTTCCGGCAAAGTTAAGATCATGAGGGTTTGGGTAGACTGGGAGGCAGGGATGTGTAATTTTCTGATGCTCCAAGACGACATGACACCTCCGCAACAGTACTTGCTACAAGTTATCAAATTTTACACACCTAAGCCGGTTATGTCTTTGTGTGATGTAATGTGTGATAATTGTGCTTCGGTATGGGATGACAGATGGGCGAGGACAGATTCTGGGGAGGTACTAATGAGCGCTGAACGATTTAAACAGGATTTAGCGTATAAGTATAGAGATTGCGAGTTAACAAAAAATGGACCTTTGTGAGTTATATCCCTATCCCTAACGTGCCATTCACGTACATTTGTTGTTATCTCCTGTTTCAGGAGTATGCGAGCACGACGCCGACAATTGTGCTGATTTAAAAGAGATCGTTTGCCCAAAGCCGGCCTTGAACACGAAATGTGCAAAGACTTGCGGGCTATGTTCAGGTAAAAATGTGTGCGGTCCGTTTCGGGGTTTTACACAACATTTAAAGGGACTTTTTCGTGTAAAAGGGCCACACATGGGGTCAATTTTAAAATTATCTGAATTTGACCAAACACATGGCAAAGAATAACGGATACTACTTTGCATACTGTAAACGTATAGAAATTCGTCGATATGAAATTTCGTGGTTTAATAAAAAAAACAACTAATTCGTTGACACGTAATTTCTTGGATTTCAAATAAAAAATAACTAATTCATTGATACGTAATTCATGGATTTAAAATTTTCGGGGAAGACTGACCGTCATAATAATTAAACATTTATTAAAACAACCAGAGTTATAACGAAGCATAATCTGCTTATCTGTGTTGACAGCAAGACTTGAGGTTAATGTGCACTGAAGCAAGAAAGTGTTGCCGATAATTGTCTATAAGAGCGATATAGCGGCGCACTTGTGGGTCCCCGCTCGCTAATTGCCACCAATGTTGTTTTGACAATATTTGCAATTCTCAGCGTAACAATTGAGTAATAAGGTCCCCTAAATACACGTGTGATAACCTTTATGTCTCTTTTGACTTAAGTTGGCACGAATTGACATATGTGATCAATCTGCAAATTAAATTTGATGACGCCACGTAAAAGAGAACAATCGTTGATTTACAGTTTAAATACCGTGCTTGATTTAAAAAGTATTATTACCATTTTCAATTCGGAAATATTTTAATTAGTCAAGATATAGTGTAATTTGATCTACTGAAGTGAAGTACTTTTTACAAAAAGCAAATATCTCGGATAACCGAAAACAAAATAAAATGTCGGAAATGACATTCGGAAATGACCGATTTCGGATTAAAAATGTATAAATAATCGTTGGTACTTGAATTCGTGGTTTAGCTCACCAACGAAATCCACGAAAATTCGTACCACACGAAATTTAATGGTTTTACAGCTATTTAACCTACAATATGTATAAACAAAACGTTGGTGAAAGAAGGAAAATATTATGGTTTATTTTTTTAAAGAAATAGCCAAAACAGATTAAATTAACTGAATCCAAGCTTGCGTAGTAATATCAAAATTGTTTGTGATCTTTCCCCCGTACGGCACGTATTTACAAATCGAGAGAAAAAAGTAGTTTCATAATATCTTAAAGCGATAGGAACAAAAGTGAGCATCCACCAAAATAATTGACTATAAACCCTTTCGAAGACGTCAACAAATTAGTTTAAGTTCATATCAGAAATTTAAAACACACAAAAAACAATATAATGATATTTTCCATAATGCAAATGCGAGTTATTGGTCTAAGTACCGTGTAAGCTGAGAAATGAAAATATATTGCTCTGTAAAATATGTCTCTGTATTTCGTTGTCGTATGTGACTTATTAAAAAACTATATAAACACCGTAATTGTATCTCTGATCGCAAGGCAATAATTCTTATTATTAATACGTTCAGGTTGCACAAGTTAGAAGAAGAACTTATTGCTGTAAGAAAAACGTGGAAAGGTCCAAAGGAAAATTTCTGCCTCGCCTCGGGAATTTGGGTCCAAGAACAGGGTTTATGCTGCTTTTTTGTTTCCACGAATGGTTGCAATCATCTGTATAAATCATCATATATCAGACAATTTTCTACGTTTGTTAAATATGCTTAAAATTTGCAACAGAACATTATTTGAACTGTACGTATCAATACTTGTGATTAATTTACAAATATTATGATTTTCTGTCGCCACTGAAAAGTAAAATAGAAAGAGAGTGTTATGTTACTTAGAACAGTGTTTATAAGATTGTGTTAAATTTAAATGATTCAGAGTTAAGTGTATAGAATTGATATAATACGGAACTGTTTGTTGATTCGATAAGTAGGAAATGCTCATCACATCCTTCTTATCGCAACACCAAACTGTTGATAAATCAGTCAAAATCATGATCGTTCAGTAAATTCTTAGAAAAAACAAATCATACCCAATATTTTATTTGGTATGTTATTGATACACAAGCGGAACACTTTAATACTTTATCAATCTGCATCATATATATATATTCTGCGACATTTATACCTACTACTTTTGCATGGTCTGAATAGGATAAACATTAGTCAATGTTCGTTTGCAGCCAAAAGCAGGCATATAATTTACAATTACATTTTGTTAAAACCCATATTAAGCCGCTTATACACACTAATTTGGATTGTATACATGAGTTTTTAGTGTCTTCATTTGAGTAATCAAGGTACATGCTTTCCAATAGGTGGACACAAATAGAGTCAGAAAATCGTGTTTTGGGTTGGCTACGTCAAAGCGCCGTGCAACAGAAGGGGTCAAAACTTTGAAACAAACATGCAGGTATAACACTCAAGTTTGTTTTATAGATTTTTAATCCAGACGGGCGGGCAGGCAATTATTCGGTTGAACGAACAGACAGACTGAAGTACATATACGCAAAAAGACACGACACACGCACTGACAGATATACTGTCACGGACAGGTGCGGATGGTGGAGCAAACCAACTGACAAACAGGAAGTACAGGCAAACAAATTAACATTCTATCACATGTTCAGTTTTTAAAAAGGAAAAAAAACACATCCTCAGCTTGACGGAAATTGAGTTTTATAAATACTGACAAAGTTACGATTAAACGGTTTTCAATCTATAGTATGTGTATTCTGTTAGAAATATATATATGTGCTCATTTATGTTCTCGTGAGAGAGCGAGAGAGAAAGAGAGAGAGAGAGAGAGAGAGAGAAAGAGAGAGAGAGGGGAGAGGAGAGAGAGAGAGAGAGAGAGAGAGAGAGAGAGAGAGAGAGAGAGAGAGAGAGAGAGAGAGAGAGAGAGAGAGAGAGAGAGAGAGAGAAAATACTTTAAAACATATAATAACAAATACTAAGAATACGCATGGATTCATAGATTGCATCCACTGAGTGTTTGATACAATATTATACAATATTATACAAGATTATTACACTAGGTGCTCTGGTAAAGAGTAACATTTATGAATGTTTGTGTTAATATAACCCACATTTCTATCAATCATATTTTAAAAATTGAATATTTAGAATATGTATTTACCAACATGATAATGATAAATAAAAAATAATAACCACTAATCAAAGTGAAATTATATACATATTTCTAGAATCCAGAGCACTTTACAGCCATGTCTATCTGGTTGTCGAAAGTACTTGATGACATTGGGGCCGGTAAGGAAACAGTAATGGAGCGGAAAAAAACGTTTTTGGAGAGAGAATGCATGGCAACGTTATTTCAAACAGTGTGTGGTTCGACAGCTCAATATTTCCATTTCGGGAGTCAATCGGAAGGGACCACCATTCCTGGTCTCCAGTCTGATATTGATGTCCTAATTAGTTCCGGCAAAGTTAAGATCATGAGGGTTTGGGTAGACTGGGAGGCAGGGATGTGTAATTTTCTGATGCTCCAAGACGACATGACACCTCCGCAACAGTACTTGCTACAAGTTATCAAATTTTACACACCTAAGCCGGTTATGTCTTTGTGTGATGTAATGTGTGATAATTGTGCTTCGGTATGGGATGACAGATGGGCGAGGACAGATTCTGGGGAGGTACTAATGAGCGCTGAACGATTTAAACAGGATTTAGCGTATAAGTATAGAGATTGCGAGTTAACAAAAAATGGACCTTCTGTGAGTTATATCCCTAACTGGGATATAGTAGTAGCCTATATCGTTCCAAAACCTCTTCCTGAAATACAACACTGGATAGACAGATTCATGGGTAGACACTGGCCACCTGTGCAACTACTAGAAGCCGCACGGATAGCTCCGTGTTTCCTGGTACCTTCCGGTCATCCAGACAGTGATTACAAGCGCGAAGAATGGCGCCTGTCACCGAACCTGATTGAACGAATGCTAATGTTTAGCTTTAATCTGACACAAATTAAATGTTACATTGTCTTAAAACTAATAAAAAAATCCTTATTTTCTAAAGTTGTTGGAGACTCTATAACAAGCTATCATTGTAAAACTATTATGTTTTTTACTTTAGAAAGAACACAACCTTGTCTGTGGTGCGAACATAACCTTATGTTTCTACTTTGGCTTTGTTTACACGAGTTAAAGAACAGCCTTAGATTCGGAAGGCTCCCACATTATATAATAAAAGGAGTCAACTTGTTCGACGGGAAGCTCTCTAAAGTGCAGCAGAGACACTTGTTAGTGTACATAGACTCCATGATAAGTAACAACTTACAAGATATTTTTTGCATGGGTATAGATAACATAGGAAGTCGGTTAAAAGCGTGTGATGTATTGCGAATAGGAAAAACTTGCGAACTTGGGCGTGTATGCTTACGAAACAGTATCAGCTTATTGCTGATGTTCGACTGCTTGAGCAGGTTTCTGGCTAGTTTTACATTTTACACAGAAGAGCTTGTAGGCAGTTCGTTTACAACTTTCGAGCAAGATATAATGAATAAAATACGCACTTGTGTTGAATACCCCACAAATGCAAGATTGAAAACAGTCCCTTTAAGAGTTATTAAACGTCTGTTCTTGTTACAAATTTCCATTCGAATATCTAACCGTTTGCGACTTCGAAACGTTCTTGGCAGTGAAAGCATAAGGCGTGTCCAATATTCCTTAAACTCGGATGTAGCTTCTAGTCATTTAAAGTTAGCTTCACAATTATACTGTAGTGGACATTTTCACGCGGCAGTCAGAGTGTTGGAGGATGTGGATAGGAGGTATCACAACAGGGTCAAGGCTGTATGCGGACACAGAATTCTACCAGATGACCAAGATATCGATACGTTCGCTAATATGATATCAAGTCACAATGACAAAGTATTCAGTGAACTGCCATTCGCATTTTGTGTCAGTTTTTTTCGGCAAGAAATGTACTGCGCTCCTTTTATATTGTGGTTTGAAATGAATCGCAATACCACTGCAGAGGAAGCGGCACAGAGATATTACATTGAAAAAGAGTGGATGGACTGTGCTGAGGTGGATGCTCGTACGTTCCTACACTATCTACAGTATCTCACGTATGGAGGACTCGGTGAACGTGACAATCAGCTACATACATTAAGAGTCTTTGAGTGTTTTATAAACGATATAAGAAACCACTCAAAGATACATCATGCAGAGACTGCAATTAACTTGCTGGGACACTGCTATGAAATGGAAGGAGACTATGAAAGGGCGTTACAATACTACGAGCTGTCGTTGCATTGTCTCGGTACAAACAATGCTGCTAATTGGCACGTCCGGCGTGTTCTGCGTCTTATAAACGGATAAAATACTATATGTTGTATATATGTGCATGATATTGAAAACGAACTGTACATGCATTGTTAAGAAAATTAGCTTTTTCATCATTTACCTCGCTATTTCAATGTAGTTGAAGTATTCATATATTAACATCGCTATATTATTCATGAACGGTTATCATTTTATTAGGAACTTGGTTGATCAATATTTGTGTTTTTGTTTTGTATGCTGATAAATTTAGGTTATATGTATCTGCATAGTAATTTGTGTTGTAAATATATGTGTTGAATGTAATTAAGTGTCAGAAGTTATGAGCAGCAAGTATACTTATGACTATAACTCGTACATTTACATCCATTGGAAAATAAAGTAAGTTGATCGGGAATTCAGGAACCATTTAGAGATTTTGTATTAGATAAACCTGGAAAAATGAATAAAATATTTACCATTGCATGTGCTCAGCACTTTTGGAACGGATATAAATTATTTATATAGATATGTGTTATTAACTATCAGTCATGCTTAATTAGACACTTGTTTATTTGACCCGCACACCTACAAAATCTTAGGTACTATTACCTTTGATATCGGCTTCCTACTGCGGTCTCGGTATGGACCCTTTTCTTCTGACAGCCAATCTATATAAACGTGTAAGTTCTTCAGTAGAAATAACAGACGAATGGTTTGTTTCCTTACAAATATATATCAGTAAACTGCAATACAATCACTTGCTGGTCTGGCAAATATTTTGGATTTCGTATTCGCCTTGAGCCATTGAAAGTACCTTTCGACAGGCCAGATTTAGCATTTAATATAAGATGAATTTACATATTGTATCAATAGTATGTTTAGTGAATCTCATTTAATAAATATAGGGAATAAAAGGAAACAATATTTTTAAGTCCATTTATTGGTACGAAGTTAAGCCGGACATCTTAGTTTCTTGTCCACGTGTGGAAATAATATATCATCTACTGTCTCTGACAGATGATGTTATCTTACAATGGAATGTTGTCAATGCAAAACATTGAAACCTAACATTTCCCTACTCAACCCTGAAAACAATGTATTTTTTATGTTCATAAAATCGTGTTTTGTAATAAAAAGTCTGAATAACACATCCACAGGAAGGCCATTATTTTGATATTCTTTACGCAATATACCTAGCAAAAATATTGGAAAAACACTCAAACGGAAAGTTATAATTAACACGGCATTTATATGAATTGATAGTACTCGAGAGAATATGTTTATTTTGATAAATAATGTTGCTATAATTAAGCATAACGACCAATAAGTTCAAGTAGAAATTCAAATCCTAGGATATAGGAACTAAATGACCAGTTACCTAATATAAACAGACTTTAACATGAAAAGTTGGGTTAAAAGCTGTTAGGACGATGTAATACTCATTTCTCACATGATTTCAGACCCACACAAGAACACAGTTAGGGAATAAAAATTAATAACAAAACAAGCAGTAAAAAGTACCGAACACGAACACGTAATTGCAGAAAATAGTTATTTTTTACATTGATCAAACATATACTTAAGCGATTAATGAAAAACATGTTCATTTATAGTTGCGCTTCTCTTGATATTGTTCAGTTTTCTGATCAGTCGTGATTTTTAATCGATAATCTACCGAAACCAACAAATATTCTCCATTTAAACAAACATACCACTGCAAATCGTTGATTATCATTTAGATTAAATTAGGGCAGAAAACACACGTAAACCAGAAGAAAGTATACACACATTTCCGAGCACCTATTATATTACGCTCATCAACATTTGATATGTTAGTACGCACGTCATTTGTCAACTTACCACCACGCATGTGCTGCTGATTGTCAGTGATTGTCGCCTAGTAACTGAGCATTATATCATTAAATTGTGCGACGCTTGTCCAGGAAAAGGGTGAATAGGTGAACTTACTATCGTGTTATAATCGTCAAAATGATATGCCCTTTTTCATAAATACTTAAAGGGGCCTTTTCACATATGTTGGCATGTATTGAAGTGTGTCATTCAATGCTTTATATTAATAAATTTAGACATTTGACCTACAAATCTCCAGTAAAAAGAAAAGAATACAATTAAAAAAATAATAACCCTCAACTGGACTCGAACCACTGACCCTGGAGTCCTGGATGTAAAAGTCTCCCGCTTAGACCACTTGACCATCCATACTCAAGCTATGATGCCTTTTATTTTTTACATACCTATCCAAATAATGCAATCGTTTCGCGTTGTGCACAACGCCTATAATTTTCAGGTTTTCAAATCTCAAAAGATGCATATAATGGATATCTAGAGCATGGGTACTATTCAGTATTACTGTTTCCTCACAAATATCATAACACCTACGAAAATTTGCGAATCTGAAACAACTTTTTTTTAATTTTGTCAATTTACCAAACGTGAAAAGGCCCCATTAAAAGATAGCATAGCAGAATTCGTTTCTACTGTCGATCAGACCGTCTGAAATACACATACACATATGAATTAGTAATTTATATTGGAATAGTTTATTGCCCACAGGGCGTGCTGCCCCTAGCGTGCGTCCTTTCCAGGCCTACAGTCAATTATATACTCCATGTACTCGAAGTTCTTTTGGAACATTAATATAATCTTTTGGAACATTAATATAATTAAATGTACTTGTTACAAGCAAATACGTGTGTATAGATCATTTACATTCATAACAACTGAAGCCCTTTTTTTTAAATCGCATTAAAATTATTAACGGTGAACCGGGGCTTAAAATTGGGAAAAGGAAAACACAACAGGGAAAAAGGTAATTCAAAACACTGAGCAAGTTAAAGCAAAACACAGGGAATGGTAAACGAAAACTCGGAGGTAGGTTACACCATACACGCTCAAACGAACGTACGCAGATAGGCGAATTTCTCTTTATATATAAAGGTGATTCATACACATCGTTAAGAGATTTAAAGAGATGTTATTATATAGATCGACAGTTTATATATTCCACCAATTGTGAAATACAACTGACACGTGTGAACTAATTAAACTAGAAGAATTTGTAAAAGAAGCACTGATTAGAAGAAATTATTTTCTTTAAATTGTTCTCTAAATAACTATATGTACTTATCCACCATATAATTAATGATAAGCACTAGCTTTCGTAAAATGCTATTCCTGTTTTTATGTCCCCCAGTCTATACTGGGGACATATTGTTTTTGCCCTGTCTGTTTGTTTGTTGGCTTGTTGGTTTGTTTGCGTCAAACTTTAACATTGACCATAACTTTTGCAATATTGAAGATAGGAACTTAATATTTGGCATGCATGTGTATCCCATAGAGCTGCACATTTTGAGTGGTGAAAGGTCAAGGTCAAGGTAATTCTTCAAGGTCAAAGGTCAAATATATGCTGGGGACATAGTGTTAAACAACCACATCTTGTTATTATTGTTTTATAAGTTACTTTTTTAAAATTGCATATCATTGTTATAGGTTTAAGTATGTGTTAAATTGTAAAATGTCTAGCACGCTTTTTTTATATTTATTACAAGTACCAAGTGTTTCGAAATGGATTGTATTTAATAGCCGTATAAGTATAAGTGTTCATACAATAATGACATGTTGAACATGCTTGTGAAATGAGTGAATGTTTAATAATAATACTACCATTTGTGCAAACTAATGTTTGTACATTCATAGTTTTTAGACGATGTACATTTTACGAGTCGTATGAATATTTGTCATGTCTTATCTAGACAATAAGATATGTCGCAAATATACAACATATTTGCATATATCTTACTATATATTTATGTATTAAATGACCACATTATACCAGTCAAACATTTAATACTAAAGCATATTTGTGTTAAAAAGAACACAAAATATCGCCAACACAAACACATTCACTTACACTTAACAACACATCTTACTCTTACATAGGAAAATACGCGGTATCCACAATTGAACCAGATGTTAAATCTCATTTAAATCGTCTCTTTTTAATATGCACTTTATTCACTTTCCGTAACATTACATATTAAGTGGCTTGCCAACAACGGATTGCAGCCGTCTATATATCGGTAGATCCGCCATATATCATGTTTTACACTTTTTTGGTCGTCAAAGGTCTACCTTTTCAAATTAGATAACAAGGTTTTCTATTGACAGATCACGCGAACATTACATCGTAGTTTTTTTTGACTGCGTCACTTATTGTATCGATTACAAGATTAGTACATTTGTGAAGTCATATTTTATATATTGTGCGTTTACGATTTCGTTGATGAAAAAGGAGTGTATGTATAGTCGTAAACGATGTTATAAAAACAATGCATATATTACTGCCGATGTTGTTCTTCCTACGACTACCACAACTATTGATACTACCACTTCAATTATTAGTTTTACTAATATTATTTATAATGCAGTTGCTACTAATAATACTCATATTGCGACTACGTCGTTTAATTCTACTACTACTACTACTACTACTACTACTACTACTACTACTACTACTACTATTACTACTACTACTACTACTACTGCTACTACTACTACTACTACTACTACTACTACTACTACTACTACTACTACTACTACTACTACTACTACTACTACTACAACTACTACTACTACTACTACTACTACTACTACTACTACTACTACTACTACTACTACTACTACTACTACTACTACTACTACTAACTACTACTACTACTACTACTACTACTACTACTACTACTTCTACTACTACTACTACAACTACTACTACTACTACTACTACTACTACTACTACTGCTGCTGCTACTACTACTACTACTACTACTACTACTACTACTACTACTACTACTACTTCTACTATTACTACTACTACTACTACTACTACTACTTCTCCTACTACTACTACTACTACTACTACTACTACTACTACTACTACTACTACTACTACTACTACTACTTCTACTACTACTACTACTTCTACTAGTACTTCTACTACTACTACTACTACTACTACTACTATTACTACTACTAATACTTCTACTTCTACTGATACTATTATTACTGATACTACTACTACTACTACTACTTCCGACACTACTACTAATACTACTACTACTACTATTGCTACTACTACTTCAAGTACCGGTTATACTTATTCTACAACTTCCGCTGCTACTACATCTACTACTACTGTTTCTACTACTATTACATCATCATCATAATAATCATCATCTTCATCTTCATCATTATCACGACCATCATCATCATCATCATTATCATCATCATGATCATCATGATCATCATGTTCATCATCATGATGATCATCATGATGATGATGATGATCATCATCATCATCATCATGATCTTGATCATCATCATCATCATCATCATCATCATCATCATCATCATCATCATCATCATCATCATTATCGTCGTCGTCGTCGTCGTCATCGTCGTCGTTGTCCTCGTCTTCAGCACCATCATCATCATCAGCATCAGCATCAGCATTTTCAGCATCTTCATTATCTGCATCATCATCAGTATCTTCAGCATCTTCAGCATCAGTATCAGCAACAGCAGCAGCCACAACAGCAGCAGTATCAACATCATCATCATCATCATAAGCAGCAGCAGCATAATCATCAGCAGCAGTAGCATCACCATCCGCATTAGCAGCACCATTAGCATCATTATAATTATCACATAAATTGTAATTATCATTATCGTAATGGTCATATTCGTCCACTTTCCCCTCCATCTTTTCATGTTCATCATCATCATAATCATCATCAGTATCATCATATATTATAATAATATATTTTTGTAATTATCTGCGACATCATCAACTTCGTCTTTTTTATAATAATTTTGATTTTTTTGTTTCAAAGTCATTTTATTAGCTTCATGTATCATATCCATGAGATTCATTAAATGGTAGTAACTGGTGTGTTTTATCCTGCCTTCGAAGGAGTCAATTCACATTTTTTTACCAAGCTACGTCCCATTAATCATGCTATGTTTGCTTGTATCTTTCTTAATCACTAATAGTACATGGTCCATGCATACTTTGAATAAACTGTTCATAAACCCCATCGAACATGAAAGCATAAATTTACAACAAACATTATTGTTTATATGTTGGTGTTTATCAGTTCACATGCAATGTTTTTGAGTGCTGATCTATTAGAACTTAAGTACGATAAATTCTAATTGTTATGCCTGCGCAATGGTAAATACACGTTTTAGAATAATATTTAATGCGTGTATATGCAGTGGAACGTCAACGTACGATTTAACAATGCAGTCACGTGTCCCTTAAACATCTGTATGACATACATTATCAAGCTGATAGCCCTGATAAGGCTGGCCTTGTTTTTATATGTTTCTTATTATGTGGTAAAGAGGTATTCCATACAACCATGTACTATCCATGTATATGTTTAAATGTTAAAACAGGTAGTCGGGTGGTGCGATAGTCTAGTGGTAAAACACTGGTCTACAGTTCCAGAGGACCCCGGTTCAATTCCTGGCCGGGGCACTGGAAATTTCAGAAATGCTTCAAGTGTTCCCCACCAACTAGAGATGTGCTGGTATGGAACCCAGGTAATTCTCGCGTGTTACGGTGCTATACACTGAGCACGTAAAAGAAACAAAGGATCTATTCGCAAAGACTTAGGGTATCGCAACCGGATTCCTTGTATCTCAATACTGTCTCTTCTGCTTGCTCTCTCTTCAGCAAAAACCAAAGGACCCCATCGGAAATAAGTGCTTGCACTTTCATGGGTTAGCCTTGACTGCAAGGTCAAAAGAAATACATACATACATGGTTTGAATATAGTTTCTAGTAAGTCAACTCATAGTTGCTGATCTGGGCTTCATCTACCGAATGGACACTATGGAATACATATGATCCCCTTGACAGATCGATTAAGTACGTATTCAAGAATAACAGTAAGATAGACAATATGGGAAACCAGCAAATAAGCACAAGTGGGTCCCAACAAGAAGCAAACGTAGATACGATACAAACGAGCTAGTCTTCGACTGGAAAGAAGATAAAGAAAACAAGTCTAAACGGAACCCATACAAGCAAAACCATAAGGTTCTAATAAAGAGGATCAATATGGGTAACCAAAACAAGCTCACACGAGTCATAATTTAAAATAAGCGTCACTCTAGTCTCATAAAAACACAACCATGGTCCACAACAAGTTCCGGAAAAGCAAGTCTACATGAGTCCGATATGAAATTAAGCTGATATATATACCACATGTACGCCATCATAGAGTTTTATGACAAACGTTTCAATGTAGTCTAATCCAGACATCCTATACAAATGTCATGCCGGACAAGCAGAACAATAAGCACGCATTCTTATTCCAAATTACCAATTATACTTTGGGAGATTTTAATTTGTTTTATACACGATATTAAAATTTAGGAAGAAGTAATTTCACATCTGACAATGGCCTACTTCCAGTTGACGTTGGTCTAGTCTGCAAACAGGTAACACGATGTCCCGGACACCTCCCAGCCATCGAGACTGAATGCGAACAAACGATCTATGAAATGCATTACGATCAGATACACTGCGTATTATTAACAGTAAGTATCGGATACATTTTATTAATAAGTTGCAAATATAAAATAGGAATAGAAACCGAAATGACTATTTCGGCACTTGCGTCCGAAGAGCTCTGGCCGGAATCTAATAATTTTGTTTTTAAATTGAATGCAATCTTGAACTCCTTATACATAGCCCTCGAATAGTACAGGAATGTTATTCCTCATGTGTGCGCTATAACAAAGCTGTACTGAGGCTTTTTATATACGCAATGCAATTTTATTCATATTAGAAGTAATAATATTGTTTTCCAATATATCAGTAATTGTGTTCCATTCATAGATACATATGTACATCAGCGCATGGTATTAAAATCTCTCAAAGCTGTAACAAGGAAATAAAAAAAAGCATGTTTGTCACCATGGTGATTGCAACTGTTGTTTATTAAGTCAATAACCTATATGTAATAATAATCTTACTACGTTTGTTAGCGTATAATATGTGAAACTATTACTTTCAAAATCCTAGCGAACGCTTTTTATATTAGGATAGTCACCGTTTATATTAAAACAACATTTCTGGAAATACTTTTATTTTAAGCTATGAAGTATGCTGTTAACCTGAACAGAATGAAATTATTTGTTTTAGTTCAACGATGTTCATATTACGAGCGCATGTGATATTGACTTTTGGCCCGATCATCTACAAAACTAGTCCTCTTACATCCCAAACTTTCATCATACCATCTTACACGGTTGTATTGTTCTCTAAATCTTATGTTGTGTAAATAGACTTTATAATATAAACGTATGTGCACATCACACAATTTACTTCAAAACAATTCGCATGATACGGATTCTCCACTTGTCAACCATAATATTGTTTTCATTAAATACACAAATCACTTACTGTATTCACAAAACGTTCCGTACCAGCCGTTAAAACATTCACATTCACCATAATTATGTCCACCATAATATCGGATTGAACCTCCGTGTCGGCAAGGAGGACGATCAGCATCCACAATAGCCACGATGAAGGATGAAAATATAACGTAGACGAACATCTTGAAACTGAACCAAACGTCAAGTTATTTAATAACATTTATTTAAATTAGCGGTTGTTTTATTTGGTAGTTTAACTTCAGTTTATATATAATATATTAATACTATTTTCAATATAAAGAATATCTGACATTTATCCGTAAATACAACTAATACTGCTACTAGCATTTCTTTTACTACTTCTACTACTATTACTACTACTACGACTAGTTAGACTACGACTACTACGACGA